>NC_056739.1:1120314201-1120316701 GCF_019279795.1 Protopterus annectens
ACCTTTTTGCATTGCCAGGGGGTTTTTGGTTTGTATTCCTTTTTTTCCTTTAAAAATGAGTTTTTAATTTTTTTTGGCAATTTTTCTATTAACTGCTGTCATGGCGTAGTGGTTCTGTACCTTGACTATGGTGTATAGTATCCTGGGTTCGAACCTGGACACTGCTTTATTTTTCATGACTGTCTAGACATGTTGAGGGGTGTGTCTGTGTAAAGGCATTTTGGATACGGCTTGCTCACCGTTGCCCGTCGGTTAGCTCGTTTGCACGGTGCACAGCTCCGCACAAGAACGGGTACGGTTTAACACTGATTTGGCTATTGGCATATGCCGCTTACGCTTAGCGCAATTAGGGGCACATATATTTAGCGTGGTAAACCACTGCTTGGCTACAGGCACTCATTTTGCACCAGTTAAACCTATGCTTATCTACGGGCACATAACCTCACTCTGTTGAACTGTGCTCAGCTATGGGCATATCTGGCAGTTTATATTCATTTCTTAGCTCACATTTATTCAATATAAATAGGCTATTACATTGCATTTTACATATATTCTGGTTTTATGTGTACATATATGTGTCAGGGACTTGTTTCCTGCTTATTTTGAGAAAAAAAAAAATTTTGTGTTGTGGGGGCTCGAACCATGAATGCCTGCTCTGCAGCCGGCATCTCTACCGCTTCGCTATTGCTTCCTGGCTTATTTTGCATATGTAGTTCTTATATGCTTTCCCACTGACTGCTAACTGTAGCTGCGCTTACGGGCACTTCCGCAAACGAAAGACTCACGGTTAAACATCTTTACAATTTAAAAAAATATGACATGTTCATTTATATTTCTTTATGTTTAATAATCTGTAGGGGCATGTGTTGTGTTGTGTTTATTCACATTTCCGTGGACTCTGTTGTGGGTGTGTACTTTGGGCACTTTTAAACTTCTGGGGGCGTGTCCGCTTGCAGAGCTCAGCCTACGGACACGCCCCCTACTGTCTTACACCGTGTTCCCCGACTTAGGTGTGATTCAGCATGTTCTCATGAATATGCAGAGCATGCTGACATCACTCAGTTTAACTGCAGCCTCCGTGTAAGAGTTATAACTCTTACACGGAGGCTTTGTGAATCCTGGGGTTTGTCTTTTGTTCTCTTCTAAACAGTTTAACATGCCTGTCACACATTATCCTTCAGTAGATAACTGAAGTAAAAAGGCTCTGTCTGCAGCCATGCTATGGTGGCACTGAAGGATTTTTACTGCTGTACTCACAGCTTACATCAGGAGACCAGCCATGTGTTGGCTTTTGTGCAGGAAGATGATACAGGAGACCAGACAAGCAGTGTCTGCCAATTAAGAAGATACAGTATTACCTGATCCGCATTATAGACTGCTAGGCAGCTCAGCATGTTTCCTTTTTCCTTCTAGCCTCTCATTGAGTTAAACCACGTCTCAGACAGTTCATGTACCATGAAGAATAGCATCAAAATACCTAATACCCCAGTAGTCATGACTCTTATATGCCATTCTCATAATTAGGTCACAGGTTGTGTTGTGGGGGCTCGAACCATGAATGCCTGCTCTGCAGCCGGCATCTCTACCGCTTCGCTATTGCTTCCTGGCTTATTTTGCATATGTAGTTCTTATATGCTTTCCCACTGACTGCTAACTGTAGCTGCTGCTTTACGGGCACACCAGCGAAACGAAAGACTCACGGTTAAACATCTTTACAATTTAAAAAAAATATGACATGTTCATTTATATTTCTTTTATGTTTAATAATCTGTAGGGGCATGTGTTGTGTTGTGTTTATTCACATTTCCGTGGACTCTGTTGTGGGTGTGTACTTTGGGCACTTTTAAACTTCTGGGGGCGTGTCCGCTTGCAGAGCTCAGCCTACGGACACGCCCCCTACTGTCTTACACGGCCGTGTTCGACTTAGGTGTGATTCAGCATGTTCTCATGAATATGCAGAGCATGCTGACATCACTCAGTTTATCAGCCTCCGTGTAAGAGTTATAACTCTTACACGGAGGCTTTGTGAATCCTGGGGTTTGTCTTTTGTTCTCTTCTAAACAGTTTAACATGCCTGTCACACATTATCCTTCAGTAGATAACTGAAGTAAAAAGGCTCTGTCTGCAGCCATGCTATGGTGGCACTGAAGGATTTTTACTGCTGTACTCACAGCTTACATCAGGAGACCAGCCATGTGTTGGCTTTTGTGCAGGAAGATGATACAGGAGACCAGACAAGCAGTGTCTGCCAATTAAGAAGATACAGTATTACCTGATCCGCATTATAGACTGCTAGGCAGCTCAGCATGTTTCCTTTTTCCTTCTAGCCTCTCATTGAGTTAAACCACGTCTCAGACAGTTCATGTACCATGAAGAATAGCATCAAAATACCTAATACCCCAGTAGTCATGACTCTTATATGCCATTCTCATAATTAGGTCACAGGTTTTAAGAAGACATGTTTGGTTGACAAAAAGACCCACTTAACATTGACTTTAAA
>NC_056739.1:1120319201-1120335848 GCF_019279795.1 Protopterus annectens
TGAAATCCAAAATCTTGAAAATTCAAAATATGAAAACTCAAAATACTGAATCCCATAATGCTGAAAACACACAGGATGCCAACACTTACTATATTCCAGCACAAGTACATACAGAAACAAATAAAAGACAAACCATATTAGTCTTCTCCAAATATAAGAAGGAGGGCAAGCCCACCTGCACCCCCCCATATGGGGGGCTTTGCTCCCCACTTCCCCCTGCTACTTAAATATATCATTTCCGAGATCGCACTAAGTATAATGAAGTGCAATCTTGGAGTTGATATATTTAAATAGCAGGGGGTGTGGGGGGCACAGCCCCACAGATGGGGGGGTGCAGGTGGGCTTGCCCCCCTGCTTATAGTTGAAGAGCAATATTTGTCTGTATGTACTTGTGCTGGAATATAGTAAATGTTGGAATCCTGTGTGTTTTCAGTATTATGAAATTCAGTTCTACTGTTCGATTTTTGGCTGGGGTGCCTTCTGTGTGGAGTCTGCATGTCCTCCCTGCGGTTGAGTGGTCTCCAAAAGACATGAGTGAATGGGCATGCCTTCGCTGAAGGTTGGGCATTGGGCTGGCAACTTGGCACCATAAAAATTTGCTGCCAATCATTAGTGGAATGAAGTTCTGCTGTGGCAACCCCTAACTGGGAAAAGCCGAAAAGAACAACAACACATATATATGTGTGTGTGTAGTTGTGTTTGTTTGATCTAGATACATTTGATTGAAAAAATAAAACAGTGGCACATTTGTTTGAAAACAAATTTGAACTGAACCACAATTGATTGAAAACTATCTAAGTTTGTAGAAAATGACATGTCTGTCAGTGTGGTTTTGAAGCATATGAATTACAGTGTATGCTAGTTTTGATTAGTATTAATTCTTTCCTGAAACCCAATGCTATGTTGCACCTTCCTGCCTAGAAGTTTGCATATGTGTATTAGAAGTGATTCAGTGAGGGAGAAATCCTTTTTTTCCTGTGGTTGTGTGACTGTGTAGTTAATTCATTGGCAAAAAATAGTCTGAAAACTACTATTTTCAAAAATCTTTAAAACTGAACCTGCAAAACATTACAAAAAGAAAACATCAAATTTTTGATAACATCAAAACTCCTCATTAACACAAAACCCTACTTTGTCTGAATGAAGTTAATATTTTTATGGGTGTATAATTAGGGTTAATATGCATGTACTAATCTTTAACCTTGATCTACACCAGGGGTCTCAAACTCAAGGGAGCATGAGGGCCGTAAATAACCCCAAGGATTTTTCTGAGGGGGCCTCAAGTCAAGTCGTCCACAAACTATATATTTTTATATATTTTTTTAATTAGCAAAAAAGTTACAAAAAATTTTGGTTTGAAGCAACTGACCAATACTATTCTGTTGTTTTAGTTTCAAATATTCTAGTAATTGCACCTAAATCTATGACAGAAAATTTGTTGTCCATGAAAATTATTGACTTTCTTCATTTTGACTGCTTAGCTGACAACATTTTGCAGAGACCAGGACGTCAACATTAGGCTTTATGTCATGTGATGCAGCCACTCGCAAGGTAGCTGTTAAGTGTTCATCCATCATCCTTGATCAGAAAACTGATTTGTTGAGCTTCATAGATAAAAAAAACTGTTCACAAATGTATGTACTGCCAAACATTGCAAGGATTCGAGCAGCCATAGAGAAAAGCTTTGGAAACTTATCTCGACTCATACACTTACAAAAAATCTGTAACGCCAGCATCTGTGAACTTCTGTTTCAGAACACTATCGCACTAAAGTTCCAACAATTCCATCTGGAATTCTTCAGAGACAGTGTCAACATGTATGGAAATCTCATTGTAAAGATGGCAAAGAGGGGTTCTAGTGCCTCGAAATCCTGAAACCGACGGTCAAATTCTGCTCGTAATTTGCTGACTGTGTCTGAATATTCTTTCAAGAACTGTTTTTTGACTGTTCGAAGTGACTGTAAGGCAGTGAAATGAGCTAGGTTACCATCCATCAGCTGTTTTGCCCACAGGGAAAGTTTACATCTGAAAGCCTTGACACTGTCATACATCCGCGTTATCGTCTGTTTTGTGCCCTGGAGCTTGAGGTTGAGTTCATTAAGATGCTGTGTAATAGCCATCAGAAAAGCAAGATTAGATATGAAAAATGGATCAGCTAGCTGTGAAATTTCATTTTCTTTCATTGCCATGAAGATTGCTATTTCCTGTCGAAGTGCAAAGAATCTTTTCAGCACATTTCCCCTACTTAGCCATCTGACTTCAGTGTGATAGAGTAATTATCCATATTCGGTATCAAGGTTAGACAGAAAGTCATTAAACTGGTGGTGATTTAGAAGTCTAGCACGTGTAAAGTTAGTCACCTTAACAACAACATCCATGACTTCCTTCATTTGGAGACTTTTTCCACACAATGCTTCCTGGTGCAAAATGCAGTGAATTGCAATGAAGGTGTGAGCGACAGCAACACTGTTGAGCTTTGCTTTCAGTAACCCAACAACACCTACTTTTTCAGAACACATTGAGGGTGCACCATCAGTCGATACTGAAACAAGCTTATCCCATGGCAATTCCGACTTTTCTAGACATTTTTCAAGTTTGCCAAATACATCATGTCCCTTGGTTGTGCCTTTCAAAGGTAACAGGTCTAGTAATTCTCCCATAACATTCAAGTTCCTGTACACACCTCGAATGAAGACAGAGCAGTATGCGGTATCTCTTATGACAGTGCTCCCATCAAGGGCAATTGAAAAAGTTTCAAACTGTTTGCCAGCTACAAGTAGCTGCTGGTGTACATTGCTGGCCAATTCAGTAATTCTGCTGTCCACTGTATTTGCAGACAAACTTATACCTTCAAACAATTTCTTCTTGTCTGGGCAAAGAATTTCACTTGTTTTTATGAAGCAGTTTTTAATGAACTGGCCTTCAGTGAATGGACTGGACTACTTCACAATCATTTCACTGATAACAAAGCTTGCTCGTGCTGAATCTTCACTCATTTTAAGGTTTGTGAAAATGTTTCACTCCTTGGCAAAGGCTGATTTTAGTTGTTTAACTTTCTCTTCCCTCATTTTGCCTGTAATCACATTATATTCATTACCATGCAAAGATGTTTCACTGCTTGGCAAAGGCTGATTTTAGTTGTTTAACTTTCTCTTCCCTCATTTTGCCTGTAATCACATCATATTCGTTACCATGCATAGTTTCATAATGTCTTCGTACACTGTATTCCTTTGGAACAGAAACTGATTGATAACAGATTAGGCATTTGATTTGACTGTTCAACTCAGTGAACAAATATAATTTTTCCCACTTCTCTTGGAAAACACGCTTTTCATCTACAATCTTTCGTTTCTTGGATGACGACATCACTAATACTCACTTATAATAGTAGTCTGCAATAAACAAACATACAAAGAAAATTATAGTGGTTTCCAGATTTTCTAGCTGAAACAAGCACTTCTTTAGTAACAGATGATGACCACAAATTATAAATAAGTATTCTCTCTCTCTTACTCTGTTCCATTCCTGCCACAAAATAACCTCCAAATGTTTTCTAATTTTGAATTGGTAGTACAAACTTTAGTTAGGCTCACATACAAGCACACATACACACAATGATCTTTGCATAATTAACCCACACTATCCTGAGTTCCCCAAGACAGCCGCATAAGCCACCAGGAACAAAGATATCCAACAGTTGGTGCATACTGTAGAGATAACCAGCAACTACCAAGTCAGACATTCCTGGTAATCAAATGTGAATAAACAAGATCATCAGTCACACATTTGTGAATCCTGGGTGGTACAAGGGCATAGGAGTTATGTAGGGTTCTCTATACTGGCAGTCTTCTAGGTAAGCAATAGTTTATGACTCAGCATGTCTAAGTATGCACAAGTACTGAAATGACACATTTTATTTTGCCCAGCGATCACATCAGCAGTTTGCCAAGTATGCACAAGCACCAAAATGAAACATGTCCCCACTGATCCCTTCATCAGCATGTCTAAGTATGCACAAGCACAGAAATGACACATTTTATTTTGCCCAGCGATCACATCAGCAGTTTGCCAAGTATGCACAAGCACCAAAATGAAACATGTCCCCACTGATCCCTTTTCATTAGTACTGAGTACAACAAAGTCAGATAAACATACGGTATTCTCCAAGGGCAGCATATAAAAATTTACATGGCAACAGTAACTTTCAACCCTCCATCTCCAAAGTGAGGAAGACTACCTCTTTTAATGTGTGGCAAATGTGCAAAATGATTAATCCCTGAATGCCAGATGTAAATCGTAATGGCTACATTCCAGAGATTTTCTTAACTATAGAAATGAAACCAAGATTGTACACCACCACTTCTATGGCTTTTACTCTCTGAGAATTAAAACGTGTTTGGACCCTGATGCAGTTTTTAATAACTTAGTCTTACAATCAAGAAAAGAGGAATGAAAATCACCCTTTCTTTGTTAAAATACAGAAAATCCACTTGCAACACAGGGTGCCAAACCAGACAACTTAACTGTTCAGACTGAGAGATCTGCATTTGGTGCCCTGTGCTGCAAGCAGGTTCTCTGTATTTTAACAAAGATCCGAAGAGAACTACAATCGCTACAACACCTTACCTCACTACTTTAAATAGATCTGGAGATGTGCTTCTTTCTCATCAGAGAAATACAGTACAGGTTTCTTTAATTTTTTTCCTTAGTCCACAATTCCCACACTCTGCTCCCAATTTCAGGGTCAGTCTACTGAAAGATGATCTGACACAAAGACACCCAAAAGCCAGTTCCACTCCTTGGAAATATATTTTAATTCATGTAATTGAATTGAACAAATGTGCCTAATTTGAGAAGGAGATGCCACTGGAGGAAGAAAAAATGTCTGACTGCAACCCTCCCATTGCATCTCCACTTTATTAGGCACGTATGGTGATGCAATCTATACAGCACATACGGAGCACACGTACAAAAAAACCTACACACAGCCAGAGCCCTACTTAGTGATTGCGGGCCATGAAAAAAAAAACAAACCTACACACAACCAGAGCCCTACTAAGTGATCGCGTGCTGTGAAAAAAATAAAAACTACCACACAACCGGAGCCCTACTAACTGATCGCGGGCCATGGAAAACTACTTTGCGGGCCGCATGCGGCCAGCGGGCTGTGTGTTTGAGACCCCTAATCTACACCATACATTCAAAACTAGTACTACAAAAGACAGTCTCACACACACACACACACACACACACACACACACACACACACACACACACACACACACACACACACACACACACACATACACACATGCAAACACATATGTGCAACATGCATCAACACAAACTCACAACACTAGAACTGTCCCATTATTTTGGTTCATAGGCGTATACTAGGCTAACAACCACAAATGAAATTTTAAATCTAGCCATGTATCCATCGTTTCCAATAAGCTTTGATGCCCTAGGGGTTATTTTAAGGGATATGTATAAGCAAAGGCATGGGTAGTCAAGCATTTGCAGGCTGCTCTGTCCATTAGAGACACATATGAAAGATCAGGGGTCCATTTCCTATTGTCAATCCACTGGTCCAGGTTATGCATGAAAACGGACAGGGGAACAACTCTGCTTCACATAGATGGGAAGCCTGTTCCAGAGAAGGGGTGTCCTCTGAGACATGTACCAGCCCCTCTTACATTATCCTATTAATGTTGCAAGCAAAGTTTAAGTCACTGGATCAGGTAGTTTTGATGTTATTTGTTTTGTGGCTGTCCAAGAGGTCCATCAGAGTGGGATCTAGGGATGCCCTGCATGCCAGACATAGATCACTCCTCAACAGTCTTTAGAACATAGAGTATAGCAATATTGCTTTGAGGCAATCCACATAGAACATGTTTTTAATGCCCCTTTTGTTTTGTAAGGAACCTCTATGTATATTCCTGTTATTGCATATACCTGGTTGGTGACATACTGAAGGGGGCATTGTCCTCTGAGGGTTGAATACAGTGGAACAATGACAACCTTGGACCTAGATGCCATACCCTTGATTATAATTTGAGCAAAACAGAATGAATCCCTTAATACCTTAGACACATTGATCAAAACCCAGGTTACTGTTTACATAATTCTCTAAATCCCTGACTATTGGGTCTACTATTAGGAGTGTGTTATCACTGAGGTAGTTTCCTTGGGTAGTCAACTTCCTAAACGTTACTGCTATGCATTTTGTGGCACTGAGTATTGAACCATAGCTCTGGGACAATTTATTTGTCTGTGTCAACCATTCGTGGAGATATGAGTGTCTTAGGGGAGTCTATGACTTCTCTCAGTTTGCAGTCATCTGAAAACTTGACCAGTCAGAGGCCTGTGATGTTGGCCTTGACTTCCGAGAAGTAGATGCCAAAAGGGAGTAGACCCCTACACAGATACCTGAGTGCTTTTTTGTGAACATGGACTCCCCTATCCTAACTTCCTTGGGCATATCTGAGAGTCATCTGGCTATATAATGTATAACATAGGGTTTTCTGCCTAAATTCATTAGTTTGTTTACAAATCCTGATTGAGTTATTGTATTATATGCCTCAGCTAGGTCAAGGTAGTCAGTATGCTTCAGTTTGCCCTCATCTATTGCCTTGGTGACATTCTTAAAGAAATCTTCCAGGTTGAATATGCATAATTTGCCACTGATAAAACTTAACTGGATTAGATCTAGTATCTGGAGTTTTCCTATGTCAGTATTAATCATTTCCATAATAATGCTTTCCATGGCTTTGCATTTTTTACCTCATATATGCTTTGGTTGATTTGATTTGCCCTCTGAGTTGTTTGTTTACATTGATGAGTATTTTCTTCCTGCTTGGTATTGAATTCCACCATTGTGGCTTGATTTTTTGAATTTGTTCTAAGCTTATTCCTAGTATGCACAGTTGTCTCTATACATCTATTAACTTGATTGTACTGAGTATCTGTGATTAACTTTGCATAGGCCACAATGTTCTCAGGGTTTGCTGGGACTCAAAATTTTTACCAGGTTGTCACTTTATAATAGGACATTTTCCTTAGAATAGTTCCTGAATGCTATCGGGTTAGCTGGCATTGCAAGTTTTATTTTTATTTTATTAAGAGACAGCTTTATCATTTGACCATACCAGAGAAGGTATATATTATGACAGTGAATGCTTAAAATAGCGAACACTGTATAATCGACCCAAAAAAATTGAAAACACAAAATTCCAAACAAATGGAACATCGATTTTTTTCCCAGGGGAAAAAAGGGAAACCTCACATAAAAAGGTTAATAGAACATCATGATTTTCTTCAACATGAATTTTTAGTGTTTGACTTTTTGTCTGGCATTATTGACGGACTGTAATTCATCTATCCATCCACAACCCATTAGCAGTTAAATTTTTTTAGGGTAAAGGAAAAAATAAGAAGCAAAATGAGAGATGGCTTAAAGGTATCCCAGGCCGAACTGAAGTCCTCTTCTGTAACACTTGTAAGATTTACAGTACTGTACCTTAATTAACTGGAAAAAACTGTATGCAATGAGACTGAGAAATGAAAGTCTTAATTACCCAAGATCGTGCTTCAATAGGTGTCATTCTCTCTCTTATGAACCAAGTCTTGTGCACTGTTCAGCATGAATTCTCCAAACACTGTATTTCATTTTAATAAGGCTTTACTAGATGTTCAAAATATCCAAAATACTGTCTCCGGTAACAGTTCTGATAAACAATTCAAGTTGCTGTACATCATTCTGATTGTTCTGAACCACATAAACTGACAGTCTCTAGATGACCTGTTTTCTGTACTCATGCTTGAGTGTTAAGACATCTTCTCTGAAGTAACAGGTCGAACAAACTTACTAACCTTAACTGCCCTGCTATCCTGAACACAGCAAATTATATTCTCTCTTTCAGTAATTTCCCTCTGTTGACTATAACCACACCCCTAACCTTGATCCTCCGGCTACATCTTGTTTTTTAGGTTAACTTATCTCTTGGTTCTTTCCTTGAGAAAGGAACATAACAAGAACTTTTTGCAATCTTCCCCTGACAAACTGTTATTTCAGCAAGTTCTACATTCAATGGAAGATTCTTTGTTTCTGCTTTCTAAAATGTATGCATAAATGAAACACCATTTCTAGGCTTATTTTATTCTTTAACCTGTCTAATGTCTAATAACTACTGTACAATGAAAAACCGTGATCTAACCTGGGGAAAAATTTGCTGATGTGGCCATTCAGAGTTTTGGTACTTTGATGTTTACGTGTCGATGAAAGGGTGTTCGATGAACTGCCCTTTCGACAATATAATATAGAGCCAAATAATGGAGGCTAAAGAATCAAAACCAGGAAGAATAAATATTGCTCTAATCCACACAAAAGGTTAATAGAACATCATAATTTTCTTTAACATGAATTTTTGGTGTTTGACTTTTTTGTCAGACATTATCGACTGACTGTAATCCATCGATCCATACATCCACAACCCATTAGCAGTTAAATAGAAAATCAAATTTTTTTTTAAGGGTGAAGGTAAAAATAAGAAGCAAAATGAGGGATGGCTTAGAGGTATAGCAGGCAGAACTGAAGGGCTCTTCTGTAGCACTAGTGACTTTAAAAGCTGTTATACACATTATTCTGGCATACTTTCTAATTTTAAGTGTGGCAGAGTGATATTCTAATACTTTTTGAAAGCTATTTTACCTTTTACCTCTTTTTTTTTTCTTGGTGCCAGCTGTCGTTATCCACTTTTAATTCCTTGCAATAAGATTTGATATTAACATCAAGGTTTTGTTAAGCACCATTTTGTGCTTTGCAGATTGGGTCTCTCTCTAGTGAAAAGACTAATACTTTTAACTTTTTTTCTAATTTCAGATCACAGTTGCCACGCTTCATTCTCTGCACAGAGGATTATGATTGGATGTCTTATCATAACTTACTTGTTGAAGAAATTTTCTTGAGACATGAATCTTGGCATTCATGCTGAGAACATAAAATTTCAACTTATGATCACTGATCCAATCGTAATTCTTTGCAGTACATGGAGATGTGCCTTCTCCTTGTACAAGTAGCCTCAGAAAAATTAAAAATAAAAGAAAGGGATGTATTGGGACTGAAAGACAGTAAGTTGGGAGCCACTTTACATATTTACATATTTCCTTTGTAAGGGAATCAGCTGATTCTCAAATACATTTTCCTAAGTGCAACATATTCAGAAACCGATTTGAAATGAACCCATTTCTTATTCTACTGGTGTTAGTTAACTTCAAATATGTGTTAAATAACAGTCGGGTTTAGCAGCACTATAGCATCAAACACAAAGTTAACAGCATAGGGGGTGCTTAACAATTGTTAAGCACTATTTTAAACATTGCTATGGTTGAGCCTTGCACTATAGTAGCACCAAATCAGGATGCCACTTAACTGATATGTCCACATAATGGTGCTCAATGCACTATATAGATTTTATGGAAAATTAAGCATCTCACAGTTATGAAAGATGTTAAAGTAAAAAGGCTGATTTTACCACAATAAACAGTATCTGTGGTCTAAATAGGAAAACATTTGAGTTGTATCTTTAACAACTCAGGTGCTAAATAAAAGTAAGGTAATCATAAAGTCCCTGGTTTTAGTTTACTTCTAGGTAGTTAAGGCACCATGTTTTCTACTGGTGTACAGACAAAAAAAAAATATCTCTTTTCCAGAGCCTGGGCTGTGGTGGGCTGTGGTGATCTTTATGCTCTAGATTTTTCTCTTTTTTTAGGGTTATTCAAATCCAGCTATAAATATATATATATATATATATATATATATATATATATATATATATATATATATATGTGTGTATATGTGTGAGTGTGTGTGTGTGTGTGTGTGTGTGTGTGTGTGTGTGTGTGTGTGTGTGTGAATGAGTGGGTGTGTGTCTGTGTAAATATATATATATATATATATATATATATATATATATATATATATATGTTTACAATCAAAATCAAGAATCACAGTTCTGTGTGTATTTACTTAGCTGAAAATAAATGTTAAAAATAAAAAAGTTATTTCAGCAAAATGACGACAGAGGTAATATCTATAATTTGCAAGTCGATATCAACATTACTCAGGTTACTTGACTTCTAGTGATTTTCTACTTACATTTTGCATGGGAGCAAGCCACCCCGCACCCCTTTATATTATATATATAGACACCAAGATTGCGCTACAGTGAGGAAAATGGTAAATGTCTTATTTCCCAACTGTCTCCAGACAGAATGTCGATATCATATGAGCGAATGCACACTAACATTCACGAAAGTGGATTCGGACATTTTCAGATCAGAGTTATGAAAACTGGCAACCATGCATTCAACCAACTTAGTTTCATGTAACTGCCTTTCCACATTTTGATACTAAAGTCTATATATATATATATATATATATAGAGAGAGAGAGAGAGAGAGAGAGAGAGAGAGAGAGATGATAGATATAGATATGTATATATATATATATATATATATATATATATATATAATATATATATATATATATATATATATATATATATACATATATACATATACATATATATATATATATATATATATATATATATATATATATATATGTAAGATCTGCTACTGGGTTTTTCTTAACGTTAAGTACTTGTTAGAGTTCATAAAGGTGAAGCTGCCCAATTTGCACAGATGACTCAAAAAAGCAATAGTGCAAGCATTACAACAGACATTCATATATTAGAACAGCCATTCACACCTCTCAGTGGTATGAGAACCACTGCACCGTGTTATAATATCACACATATAAAGACAAAAATAAAAAAATATAAATTATAATCCAGCAGCTTAGAAGTATCCCTTGTTCTTCCAGGTGACACGTCCATCCACTCATAATGAGTATATATATATATATATATATATATATATATATATATATATATATATATATATATATATATGTAGGTCCACGTTTAAATGCCGAAATCTCAAATTTTAAAAAAATGAACCCAAAACACCAAGATTTAGGTATCTCAACATTTAAAAGTGAAAAAACAACACAAATTAACTAAAATAAAGTGTTTGCAGGGTGCAGCCTCGCACCCTCATTCTACTTAATATATCAACTCTGAGATCGTGCTACAGAGAAGAGAACAGTAAGTGCAATAGGAGCGTTACCGTTCTCTTCACTGTAGTGCAATCTCAGAGTTGGTATATTTAAGTAGGGAGGTGTGGGGGGGTGCAGCCCCCCTGCAAACACTTTATTTTAGGTGTCTTTCTTTTTTCCCCACTTTTAAATGTCGAGATATCGAAATCTCAATGTTTTGGGTTCTTTTTTTTTAAAACTCGAGATTTCAAAAAATCCTTATCCTTGTGGAGTATGAGGTAGGGATAACTCACCATAACAGCTTGCAACTTAGGTAGCCTTCTTGCAGAGGTCACAGCAATCAGTAAAACTGTTTTCTATGTTAAGGACCTCAAGGTTAGCTGGTTTAAATGCAGCAAGTGTTAGCTTCTCTAACACAAAATTAAGGTCACAAGGAGGAGGCACCAAGTTTTCTAAGAGATCTCTTATATGAAACTTTCGAAAATATTTTAATATGTGGATGCATTGAAAGAGGAGGATTCATGGGCAGACATGCTGAAATGGCTGATAAATGGACCTTGATGGAAGAGTAAGAAAGGTTTTAAGACAGTAACTCAGACACATATTGTAAAATAAGAGAGTAATTAGCCCTGAATTGATGATGGTTATGTTGCTGGCAATGACTAGAAAACCTTTTCCATTTTCTAATATGAGTTGCTAGTAGTTGGGTTTCTTGCCTCCACTTGTATGGAGTATATCCTCATTAAACAATTGCATAAAACGATTTAGGACTCTGTCATCCAGGCAGTTAATTGAAGTAGATTAGGGTTAGGGAGTATCAAATGCCATGGATCTTGCGTAAGTAGATACAGTCTGTCAGGAAGTTGTGGTAATTGCCCAGACCATTTCCAAAAGAAGGAAAAAATGGTGTTGCCTGGGCCAGAAGGGAGTCACCACAGTTATCTTGGGGTATTCCTTCTGAATCTTCAGAAGTACCTTGGATATCGGTGGAAAGACATTCAGGAATATCCCTGACCAAGGAAAAGAAAAGACATCTGTCTTCCAGGCCTTCTTGCATGGAGTGCTGGAGCAAAATCATGACAACTGATTGTTCAGAGAGGTGGCAAATAAGTGTATTTGAGGTACTCCCCTCAGATGGATCAAGTCTTGGAAGAACCCCTGATCTAGTTTCCCCTTTGTGAGAGTCTGCCCTTGTCCTGCTCAGCTTGAATGCCATACAGTTTTCCTCAGGCAGAATGTAGGCTGCCTGTGAAGACTGTGCTGTGAAGTTATATCCCAAGATAAAATGGCTAGTCTGAAAAGGGGGTATGACCTGGTTCCACCTTGCTCGTTGATGCGTCCCATGAATATGGTATTGTCTGTAACAACTGAAAGAGGTCCCTGAGACCAAAGATGATTCAGTGCCTTGATGAGGGCAAACATTTCTTTTATATTTATGTCCTTGTATATCTCCTTAATGTCCTGCATACCTTGCACTTTTATCCCTCCTGAAACTGCTCCAGAAGTAAACTCTGAGCCTTCTGTGGTAACTGACTGGTTTGGAACAGTGTGGGTGAAGGGGAGACTGGGATTTAAGGATATTTGCATTCTTCACCAAATGATTTGCCTTCTGACAAACACTACCACTGGGATTTGAAAGGGCAAAGGATGTTTGTGCTGGGACAAAAGACACTTTAGATACCATTGTATCTTTCTCATATGGAATCTTGCCAGGGGTGTTGTAAGAATCAGGGATGTGGTGAAACCCAAAATCCTGAGGTATTCTCTTGCAGTGACCAAAGTCTGAGTGAAAAACCTTAAGACATAGATCTAGATATAGATTTTTTTTTCCTGTGCAAGAAACGTTTTTTAAACTGACATATTTAGCTGACATGCGTGGAACACAATCCTGTTTGAGGGAGTCAAAAAAAGACTTATCAGTGTTTTCCTGGAATCCCGGCTTGAGGAAGAGATCTGTCATCCAAGTGAGAGATTCTTGGCACTTTGAAAAAAAACCTCTGCAAAGATAAGCAAGTTATCTAAATATGCAAAAAATGTGTAAACCCTCTAGCCTGCAATAAGTATAACTAGACCTAGACACTTTGTGAACAGTCTTGGTGCAGTGGATAGTCAAAAGGATAAGGTAAAGAACCGATAATGTGATCCTGATACACAAAAACTTAGGAAGTTACCGAAGTCTGAATGAATAGGGATGCAATAATAAGCATCTTTTGAATCTAGAGTTGCTAACAGGCTGTGATGTGACAGCATTTTGAACTTGAGCACTATCACAAACAGGTTTAGAAAAGAAACATCTAGAACTGGTTTCCAAGCATTTTCTTCCTTTGGCACAAAAAATATCCTTGAATAAAAACCTCTTTCCACCCAGAAAGGAAGAAATGGTTTTATCACTCCCTGGACAGCATGTGATGAAGAACTGGTGGAAGAGTCTGGTTAGTAGATGAGGGATTACTCCCCCTAGAAAGGAGGAATTCCCCCCACTGCCATTCAAAACCTTTATGAATGATCCTCAGAACCCATTTGTCTGAAACTATTACCAAAGAGAAAAGTAGAAATTCAGACGTTCTGGAATGGAAAATTTAACGGCATGAGTTGAGGGTGGCAAGGTGCCTTAGATAGTCATTCTGACTTGTTGGACTGTCCTTGATTTTGATTGGTTCCTGAATTCTTTCGGGAACTCTGTTACTATTTTTTCTTAAATGTCTATTTACCTGTATTTTGTTGAGACTGCTTATTTATATTTTATTTTTTGCCAAAACTGAATGAGGGGTAAGAGAATCCCTTATAAAATTTGGAAGGGGGGGGGACTGAAACATCTTAGAGATTCTCTGTATCACCTTAAGCTTCTCATCACACTTTTTGATCATCTTTGCAGCTGAGCTTCTAAAAACTAAATCTTTGTCCAAGGGCGTATTTAAAATTTGATTGATGGCCACAGCAGAGTCACCCATTTGTGCCTGCGACAAATTGCTAGCCTGCCTAAGATACCTAGCTTTTTTTTTCTTTTTTCTGGAAGAAAGACCAACCTTGTGAACAACAGTTTGTTCCATGATCAAGCCAAAAATGATTCTTCTTTTCCATAGAAAACAAGCAACAAGAGCCTGTAAAAATTAAAAATTTTTAAGTCACTTTTTACACAAAAAACACAGGGAAAAGGTCTTTAAAACACTTTGCCTGCCCCATCAAGTGAAGTAAACAATTTGTCTACAGAAAAAAAAAAGTTTTCCTAAGTACTTTAGATAACTTTTAAACTGACAGGAAAAAAAGTGCACCCATTTAAAAGTACAATAGACTGTCAAGACACTCCATTAAAATACAAACTTGTACCTTTAAAATCACTTTCTGAACAGGAACGTGTTATCAAACAAACAATTATTTAAAGAGGAAGTTTCTCTTTTCCCTGAAGGGAACTTATCTGCCCCTCAAAGGAACAACACAAGCCAACTATTAATCCTCAAAAACCTCAGAGGCCTGGTGCCCAAATCTGTCTCTTTCTTCAGCTCAGCTTGAGCTGACTAATGGTTTAAGCACATGGAAGGTGCCCTGAAGCTTTGGAAGCTGGCCAGTTGTTATATCCTTGAGGATATAACCCATATAGTTTAGGCTACTGCACCAGATATCAGTATGAAGAGCATAGTTAACTGCCTAGCCCATAGCAATGCTTTGTGTTGTCCCTAACACATGTAATCAAGTTATATATCAGTATTCTCCAAATACCTGCAGCAAAAGCTGTTGCTATTCCCGTGAAGCAACATTAATACTGTGTGCATGTCAGAGGCCTATTAAAAGTTTTTTCCTTATATGATACCACTTTCATGCTAGCATTATAATACTTTTTGATGACTCTTGATCTTTATCCTTCCCACTCTGAGACAAGTATTCCATGTAGCTATGGCTCCATATCAACAGACTTTATTTAATCAAATTGGTGATACAAACCACGTTACTTAGATCAATTCCAAGTCTAGGAAATGGTCCACTATCGTCTTGATTGTAACACTGTACAAGGCAGTCTCCTGCAGCAATCTGTATGTTACTAACGGACAACTGCAGTCCGCTCAGAACTTTAATATACAAAATAAGGTCTGCTTACTTCATTATCTCTATATGGAGAAGTAGAATAATTGGCAGCACATGTTTGATGTCCTACACAGCTTCTTGTCACTTTACTGAAAGTCAGCTATGATATATGTATAAAGACCAGTATGTCTATGCTTATCTTCACAGGACTAGGCCATCTGTGTTGAACATGTGTAGCCATCTACTATCCCACTACATTCCAGATTCTGTACTTGGTCTGCCTGTCTCTAAGGAAAAATTAAATAGGTGGCAGCAATTACCCATGTTAGAACCATTAATCTCTGAGTTCACTACCAGCCAACCAGACAACTACACTGTTATACAAACGTTTAAAAGACTGTCTCTAATAATTTATTTAATTTTTCTTATGCTTATGTCTTAGAAGTATTTTTATTAAAATAAAATCTAGCTCTAAAGTTAATGTCTGCTCTGCCATGTTGGTATTCTTCACTCAACAACTCCTTTGACAGTTGTTTCTTATACCATGACAGGATTGGATCCCATTCTTAAGTCAAAATCAGATTAAAGTTCATGAAATTAGCAATGTTTCTATCTTTGATGTTAGCCACAAGTGCTATTCACAAGAATTGCAATGTGCCCAAAATTTACTCCTCCTGCAATTCTTATGGAGTTACATGTATCGGTAAAATATCTAAGTATGATTGTAAATTATTTTTTATAAAACAGTGTAAGAAACTTCTCTGTGTGGAAGATTTTCAGTCCATATATTTCTAGTTAATCACTGTATATTAATCAGATCAGACAATAGTAGTAGAAGTAGCGAACGTAAACTTGTTAAGTCAAAAAGTAATAATAGAAAATATATAATTCTACAGCATTACTAAGTATTCGAAAGTAATCCATGCAAGGCAGGCAGTCTGTTTCCAGTCGAAAATCCTTTATTAAGTACACAGACAAGCGATCCAAGTAAAACAAAAATAGAGTAATAATTTCCTCACAAGCTTTCTAAATATATATATATACTTTTTATCAGGCTTGGGAGTGGTTTATTGTGCTGTAAAACAAAGTGTTATTGGTACACATGTTAAATTCACATCCCTTCCCCCATCAGTGTGACATTCGAGCTGGTCCTGCCCTACCTAGTAGCTGTCATAATAATATATAGCCCTAATGTACTTCAATGGTACATCTTATTTAACCAAATTATTAAGCAGATTATTAAGTCTGTGATTTTATACAAGGCAATATACTACATGGCTACTTCTACTACTGTTGTCTGATCTGATTAATATACAGTGATTAACTAGAAATATATGGACTGAAAATCTTCCACACAGAGAAGTTTCTTACACTGTTTTGTTTTTAGACTCATTCCACTTTAATGGGTTGTTTTGAGACTTCGGGGATACCATGGAGATTACTTGTAAATTATTTTTTATAAGACCCATTGCTCCTACTACTATTTGAACTGTCTGGGTATCCTCCTT
>NC_056739.1:1120336348-1120362320 GCF_019279795.1 Protopterus annectens
GTCTGATGTGAGCACACTCACCAGGAGAGAACAGGCTGACGTCATTCATGGGAGTTTGCTCTTCCACCTTTCAAAGAATCTTAAGAGGGGAAGTAAAAAGCTGTTATGTAAACTTTAACAGTTTTTTTTTCAGGACACTGCAACACTCCAAGTGAAGGTATTACCCCCCCCCCCCACACCCACCCACCCGGCAGGCATGACTTTAATGGATGCTGCCGTAGGGATAGTGGTGAGCTGCAGAATTAGGGCTTCAGATGACTGTTCTCTGGTAAATCCTTCCAGCACTCCTGAAATATTGCCAGACTGCTGCAGTCTGCAGAGGCAGGGCACTAGGCTTTCCACCCCCTAGCTTGGGAGGCCATTACTTTGAATAACTGGATGTTGTCATTTCCAGAGGCTGCACTTTTCCCTTTTAATTTTCCCCAAGTCTGAGACAAAAATCCCTTCTAATGCAACTCCCCACTGAAGGGGAGCAGCAAAGGAGATGCAAAAGTTCATCTTGAAACTAGTCATCCAAGCGTGCCAACCAGCCCTGAGAGAATCTGAGATCTCCATGATTCTTTTTGGTGCCAAAGAAAATCTAGGATCTCAAGCCCATTTTGGACCCAAGGAAATTAAGCAGACCAAGTTCCAGATGGTGATGATGTAGTCCATCCTACCTATACTGAAGTATGATTGGATGCGTTTGGTGGACCTCAGAGTCTTACTATGACATAAAATAGATTCCAAATTGGGACTTGCCCTCACTTTGCCTTTTTTGCTTGGGTCCAGAGCATGATATTGCAAACTGCCCTAATTGTGCTCATTTTAATAAACGTATGATTTAGAGAAATTGACTTTAGTGATCATCTCACGTTGTGGCATCTGCTGGTCTGTCTTTCAGACCCTCTAAATGCAAGGAAAGGCGTCCAAAACCACATGAGTTCAGATGACATGCCTTCTGCCAGTCTGCCAGACTTGATGGTCATGGGACTGGAGAGTCCTTTATTCACCTTTGTATGACCTTAGAAGTGTCTGAGACTGTGTGCCTCCTGGGACCAGACATGCCTCTTGACCCCACTATGTCCACACAAGCTGAAGGATGAGGGTTGTTTGGGTCAGAGATGCTCTGCAGGCCACAGCTTCCAACTCCTATTTCAGGGCTTCAGATAGAGAGGGCAGCTTCTGACACAATACCTAGGGCCTAACTCTAAGGCCAAACCTAAAAGGATACTTTCTGCTATGCCTTAGCTTCGGTCTTCAGGCTCTGAACCTCCACAGGGTCTACCAGCAGGATCTGCTTAGACTGGCTGATTCATTTATTGTAGCATCCAAACTGCACAGTCTATCTTACTAGATCCCCTTCTACATAATCTGTTTCTGGGGAAAGAGAGGACCCCCAGGAATGCAGTCTCATGATTCTTATGATGGTGGTTTATATAGCCCAGTTGTCCACAGGCTGACATGCTGATTGTTTCAAAGGACAATCTAGCCTCAGCTTCACCACCAGTGGACTTCACTTTTACGGAAGCTCTTAAGATAATACCTAATTTCCCCTAGGAGGCTAGGGGTTACACGAAGTCTAAGAAAATGGTGAGAGAATTTCTTAAGCTCCCTGAGCTTAAATGTTTTGGGCATTCCTCCAGTGTTCGAAGTTGTGGATAACATTTGACTCATCTTTGCCACCTGATTCCCAACTACCTACTCGGGATTCCATCATGTACCCCACCCTTGGCACCTTGAGACTTGATAGCATGGCTGTTCCACTAGCTGCTTCTCATGGTCTTTTCTTGGACAAGGACATACCGAACATTTTGAAAAGCAAGAAAATCTAGTATCAGAAAATTGTACTGTTGTAAGAGAATTTTCTATGTGGTGCTATCAGCAACATATTTCTCCAAAAAGTATCAACCAGGTGCTAGTCTGCCTTGTTCTCATTTAAAAATGGGCTCACATTCTCATCCCTAAAAATGTCATTCTTCAGCCATCTTTGCCTGCCTTCCCATGCAGCCTCCTGTCTACACTCACCTCCTGTTGAAACAATTTATTAAGGGTGTCATTCACCTGAGACCCCCCCCCCCCCCCCCCGTGAAGAGCACCCTCTTCCTCTTGATCACAGTGTTGTGCTAGAAAAGCTTACTCTGCTTTCTTTCGAGTCAGCTGCTAGAGCTGCTGATCCATTTCTCTCCTGGAAAAGACTTGGTGGCAACCTTTCTAATTTTTCATCAGGGCAGTTTTTTCTCTCAAAGGACTAATCCTTAGCTAATGCTAAATTTAATTTCTGAATTTATCCTAAACTATTCCATTCACCTCCCTGCTTTTTTTCATCACCCTCAAAGGGGGGAGTATAACCTTCATTCTCGATATTTATAGACAACTCTCATACTATCTGGGCAGTACCAAGAGAGGCAGAAAATCTAGCCAACTCTTTGTAGCCTGTGTTAGTAACAGAGACCTCTGTCAGCAAATGTGCAGTTTCTAAGGGAATTTCTATCTGTATTGCCTTCTTGTTGCAAGCATCATGGAAACTAAGTTCCATTTCATATGAAGTCTCGGATTCCACTAGAGCTACTGCTGTCAAGTACCTTCCACAGAGGGGTCCTTACCAGGAAATTCTAAAGACTGCCGCTTGGTCCTCAGTCCACACTTCCAGTCGTCTTCAAATCCAGGGCTGGCTTTGCCAGTGCATTCTTGCAGGGCTTTCTAACCTCTGTCTAGATGTAACAGCCCCTCCCCCCATATATTTTTTCTCAGCTTTAGGATGTTCTTCGTGTTTCACTGTTGCAGTCATTACATTTGGGAAATCTGCTGGCAGGTTGCCCTCAGTCGGCCAGATTAACAAAAGTCTTGGGTCCTGCGTCTGTTGCTGTCTCCTTCCATGACGTCAGGGGTACAAAACATGCAGCCGAAACCATTACATCAGTCTTTCTTGCCCTGCGGTGCCTGAAGCAGAAGCAGTTCGGAAGTGCCAGTCAGCCGACTCCTGAAATTTTCGTTTGAGTTTCAGAACCGAAGTCTTCAACTTAAAGCCAAGTACCCTGTTGGGGAAACTTTTTCTTTCTCCTTACTGATGTCAGCAAAAGTTAATAATTGCATTACTTGTGGAAAGCAAATACCTCAAAGATTTTCATTTGTACTGTATTCCTTACCTAGGCCCCTGACCACAACGTACTTTGTTGTCTGTTTTGTGCTTTATTTAATCAGTGTCGGTACATGTTTGCCTCTAAATATTTCAGTTCTCTGTTTAATTATCCAGAGATGATGTCGGTTAACCATCTGACTCCCGGAATTACGAAAAAACCCAAAGATAAAGACAGACAGAGGTCGTTGAGGTCCAAAACTGCCGACAAAGCTGCTTCTAAGCCAGTCGCCAATTCGCTGGTACTCAGTGAGGCACTTTCGCAGCCCCTGATACCCGCTACTTCTGACTCGCAAGCCTCTACTGAGGCCCATTCAGAGTCCGGTATGCTGCAAGATGCTTCACCTGTGGAACCTGCGGATGGCTCTACTTTGGATGGGTCCAGAGCTGCTGTGCAGGCACCGGCTTCTGAGGGTGTATTCAGGCCTACAGACTTGTATATTAAACTGACTCCACCTTGTGTACTAAGGCCTAAATCTCTATCTGTCTAAAAAAACTGATGCCCAGGCCCACATGTTCAGGCCCCTATGCCTAAAAAACAAATTATCAAAATGGCGGAAAATCTTATTACTCTAGTCAGGGGTAGTCCCCCCCCCCCCCCCCCATTCTAAGAGGCCTAGGGCTGAGATTGACTATGAATCTTCTGATCAAGACTGTTTCTTCTGATTCTTCTAATGACCTGTATTTGTCCATACCTACTTATGAGGATTCTGATGCAGAGGATTCCATTCCTCTGCTACCCCCCTGAGGATTTTTCTTTTGGGGAAACTTTGCATACCTTAAGGGAGCATTTCCACTGGGAAAGTCAGGAATTTTCTGAATCAAAAAAGAGGCTTAGGGATTTCCTTCTACTACCTCAGCATAGGTCTTCGGCTATACCTCCTGTACTAGACATTGTTGATGTGTTTTTGGAATCCAGTATGGTCCTTGATTCCCTGCCTCCGGCTCCTAGTAAACCTGACAGATACTACAGGGTTCCTGAGTCCCACAAGTTCCTTTTGAAATATCCTGTTGCGGATCCAGAAACCATTTCTCAGGGGCCAACTGTGTTTACATTACGTCATCTGCCAGTGTATCGAAGGCAGGGTATTGTATATAATTTTTACAGGATCTACTGAATCTGATTAGCACACTAGTTGCCACATAATTTCTGACAGATTAAAAGTGGTTGGATAGGCATTATTGCAAATACTTCCAGGTACTCCCAGGTACTCCCATAGTATTATGCTCTAACAGAGTTTGCTTTGTGTCAGGGGTAGGTTAGATATGCAGAATGTGAAGCAGTGTATTCAGATTGTCATGAGATGTTGGAATACCCCTGATATTGATGACTCAAGTGCCCCCCCCCCCCCCAAAAAAAAACAAAAAAAAAATGCCTTCTCTTTGGCTGCTTTGTCATTGCCAGATATTTCATCAGTATAACGTAATCATATTCACATTATGTTGCAAATGGTAAAGGTCAAACTAACCATTTCATATTTGTATGTAAATGAGGGAAGGTGCTGTCAGTTTTGACCAAAAATAGTTGAATGTGGTTGTAGTTTTAGTATTTCCCAGATTAAAATGCTTGAAAGTGTGACATTTTATTTTCTAAGCTTTTTACTTGCGATTGTAAAAGCATAATTGTGGGCTATAGCATGCCACTGACATGTTATAAAATGTTTGGCCACATGTGCACTCATTTTCGTGTTGTGGAAGTATAACTTGTAATTGACCAGTGGTACGAGTTTTGTTTTACATCTGCAAGCAATACTTAAGAATAGATGCTCATAATTTGTCCTAGATCAGACTGTGATGGTCAGTCTGAGTATGCATAAGAAATATGCAGTATAAATGCATTTGTTGTATTTATAGATCCTTAAATGGCACATTGCTAATAAAAGCTATTTTCTTTCAGTGGAAGTCGATGATTTGAAAAAGGTATGCAATTCAATGACAGTGCTATGTAACGAAAAACAAAAACAGGAAAAGGTAAGCTGCAATTCATATTTTTTTGAGAACTACCCATGCTCTTGGTGGTTGACTTTATTATCTGAGGTTGTAGTGAACGTAGTAGAAAAAATTAGCAGGCCTTTACAAGTCTAGTGGCCAGTGAAGTGGAAATAAAATCAGCATGGTGATGGTCCATATAAGCTCTTCTTTCAGAATACAGCATTCTTTTTGGAACTGCTCTGTTTTTGACTTTTCTTCTGATGCATTCAGACTTGTCACTCTGTCCATATTTTTACTTTTAGGGTTATAAGTTTAAGTCAAGTAGATTGGACTAAATTTGCCTTTTCACACTTAAAATCTGTGCACAAGTTAAGTGAAGCAAAAGGCTGCAGAAAGCCAGTGCATTCGTATTACTTAATCAACCCATATTACACTGCATTTCACTTAAGTTCATAACACATCATAAAGTGGTGTGGTTAACAGCAGTAGAAAATGGTGCAACAGAGGTGATGTAGTTTAACTTCAAAAGTAGTGGCTCATCTGTTGCCACACGGCAAAATAATTTTCAGTTACTGCAAGTTCAGTGGCTTAAACGTCGTAGTATAGCACTGATGTGTACTACAGCATCCCTTTTCCCAGTGAGGTTCTAGCTTTAGTAGTCTGCTACATGCTGATCATTTCATTAATTTAGTAGCGTGTGTCTGTGTAGAGTAAGACTGATGTAGATGCAGCCATATATCCCAAGAGGTTTGTGTTAAATAAAATTAAGAATTCAATACACAGGAGGTTCAGATTCAAAAGTTTACTAGTGTACACCAGGAGGCAAAAAACGTACAAGTACAGAATTTTGTCTGACATGAAACAGGAAGCACACAATTTTATATAGGTTTAACATTCAAGCTATGCCCACCTTACTGACATGATATGTCACAGGGCATCTACATCACTTTAGTTTACAAGCCTCTATTCTTTTAATCTGCTGATGCAGTATATTTTAAAAAACTTTTCCTCTAGATACAATACGGCCTTGCTATCCAGCTGGTCAGTCATATAATGTCTTTCTGTAAAGTTACTTGTTCAAGGTTTCATATCAGTTCGAATACAATAGCAGCTTCAGTCTTTTAATGCATGTCTTTGTTCTCTGTTATACTTTCTCACACAGCTGCGTGCTATCTAAGTAACACATATACAAGGCCAGATCATTCCAACAGGAAAGCGCAGAAGATTTCATTATTTCACACATTTAATTTCCTGACCCAGCAGATAATCACTTATGAAAAGCATAAACATTAAAACTTGCTAAGCTAGCATTCTGTCAGGGTCAGAGATCAGCTTTTGCTTCAAGCCACACTGCAGTTTCAAAACTACTTCACATTTAGACATGAATTAATTTTACTACTATATGATTAATGGAATAAAAATGCATTATATACTACTTTGCTTTTAAACTAGCATTTCTCATGTATTCAAATACACATTTTTCTAACATCCCCCCCCCTATTAATACTTTTTATTCTATTTTGAAGTATGCATAGTGTCATTTCATCTCCTAGCCTTTTCCACTCAGGATTTTCAGCTAGTTGAGTCATCCAATCTATACTTCAGAAAAAGCGTCATCTGAAATCAATCTTTCAATTTCAATATCTTGGTAGAAAGTTTCAGTAACAGATACATCAACAAAATCTTTGATTAATCTTTTCATGCAGGGAATTCCACAGCAAACACATGCTCCTATTAGGAGTATACCCACACAAATGGCAATCAGAATATTCATTAGGATGGAACCCCACCCCCCAAATAGATTCTGGAAAAAGTCCGTCAGTGGGTTTGGGCCTGGTTCTCAGTCATGGCTGATACTTGCTGAATTTCCCTCTAGGTGGTTATTTATCTCATGACGATTGTCAGGAATAAAAGCACAGCATTCTTCTTTGATAAGCGCGCACGTACCACCTCTTGCCGCTAGGCTGAAGTAAAGAGCCATCCGATTTTGTAGCACAGCAGTTCTCATTGCATTCAGTTCATCAGTCACCCAATTCTAGGCTGGAAAAAGTTGCATTGCTCATTACTTCGAGAAGTTTCGACAACTTCCTCAGCTCCCAAATCGATTTGACTGCTCCATAGGCTGGGAATATTCCTGCCCAGGATATAACACTGTCACTCAAGTCCATATGAGTCAATTCGCTTTTGTCTTTTACTGAATTATGGTCTTTCCAACCAGCTTCGATCTTCCCAACTGGATTCACGGGTTTCTTAACTGGACCTTCGGATTTTCGAGCTGTTTCTCTTACATTTCGTATCTTACCCAAAGGTAATTCTGCAGTATGTCTTATTGCCGGAACCAAGTAACCCAAAAAACAACTGCCAGACCAATTCTCAGGTAGCCATTTATATGCTTTTTTCCCACAAATAAAATAAGTTTTCTACTTTAGTACTAATATGCATCAGCCCTGCATGAAACATTTTCTGATCTATAACTGACAATTGTTTAAACAAAACTGGATTTTTTTTAGTGTCACTCATAGTTGTTTTCAATGAGTTTAAATACGAGTCATAATTAGTATTACAAAAATTATTGCCATTGCTATTCTTAATATAACATCGGTAAGATATGGTTATATTTCAATTGCTCCAGCCCACCTGGACAGTGTCATTTTTGTAGAAACATACAACTCCTTTTTGTGTGACAGGTAAAAATAAAGCTATTTTGTCCTGTGATCTCAGTTCCTGTGTCGAAAAGTAAATTCTCCCAAGTCTCATTTCTCCCCAAAGGGACAGCGGACATTATCAGTCCTCCATATGCTGTTGGCATAGCTGTACAAACCCAGCAATTTGAAATGTTCATAGTCTCTGCATACACACGTTTCATGGCTAGGTATGTGTTAAAATTTGGATGCCAGTATGTAGACGTTTCATCACGCCTTCCCACTTTCACTTGTGTGGTTGTGTGTAGGATAAACCACAGCAAGAGGAAAATTGTCACAATTACAGTTAATAAATGTACACACAACAAAATGATTATGCAACATCTCTGGGGTTGATCTAAACTTTTATTCGCTTTGTTTTTGGCCATCTCGGTCTGGTTGTGTATCAGTCACAAAGTTTTTATCAAGTTGAAAGTTCTGTACCGGTTTACAATGCGTCAAATGAACTCAGGACGTCCTCTCAGCCACTCTGACTGCAGTAGGCGTTGCCAACAGAACCTGGTACGGTCCCTCCCACTTTGGACTCTCCCAATTCTTTCTTTTTGTCACTTTCACCCAAACGTATGTCCCAGGAACCAAGACGGTTTCCACCGGTCTGGTCTGTTCCTTATCTGAAAGAGTTAAACTGCAAAACAGATTTATTTGTTAACAGTTTCCTCATATAACTTGCTAATGAACTGTCAGCCTCTTGCTCTGCAGGCATGAGAGCTTTCCACGGAGGCACATAATATGCTCTCCCAAAAACCATTTCAAAGGGAGTCAAACCCTTTACATTTGGAACTGTTCTCATACTCAGCAGTGCTAAAGGCCGACAGTATATCCAATTCTTTTGGGTCTCCTCTACTAGCTTCCTAAGTTTATTCTTTAGGGTACCATTGTACCTTTCCACCAGTCCTGCTGACTGTGGGTGGTAAGCACAATGGTTCTTCAAGGAGATACCAAAAAATCTCCCAAGCTGGTGAATCGTTTGATTCACAAAATGTGTGCCATTGTCACTATAAATCCTTTCCAGAATGCCAAATCTAGAGATTACTTCTTTTATCAGGGCTTTTGCCACTGTTGCTGCATCCTGATTTTTGGTTGGAAAAGCTTCTACCCATTTAGAAAACATATCTACAATAACTAAACAAAACTTTTTCCCTTCACATTTATTCAATTCTATGAAATCCATACAAATAGTATGGAACAGGTATGGTGGTATAGGAAAACTTCCTTGCTTGGTTTTAAATGCCCCTTGTGCGTGATGCTTGTTACAAGTATGACAAGCTGCACAAATTTTTTGTTGTGTAATTTGTGTATCCATATGTTTGGAATATTCGATTCACTATAACTGTACCATCCCCCCTGTTGAGACATGGCACTGTCCATGGCTCAACAAAGCTGCATATCTAAATAAATTAGACGGCAATATCGGTTTTCTTTGGAAATGTACAGTCCATTCTCAAGAATTGCACCTCGTTTTACCCATTTTTGTTTTTCTGCTCTTGTAAGCGTCTGCATTGTTTTTAACATGTCTAAATCTAAAATCTCAGAGGGTTGTAATTCCTCCTTTACAAGTAAAGTTTCTGAGTCTGCTTGCTTTGCAGCTGCATCAGCTCGTGCATTGCCTTTTGAAATCTTATCCTGCTGTTTTGTATGAGCTACACATTTACAAATAGCTACTTTGGTAGGTAACTGAATAGATTCTAATAACTCCAAAATAAATTACGCATGATTAATAGGTTTTCCACTGGATGTTATCATTCCTCTTATTTTTCCATTGTTGTGCAAATACATGTACTGTAGAAAAAGCATACTGACTATCAGTATATATGTTCACACTTTTATTTTTTGCTAAAGTACATGCCCTTGTCAAAGCTATCAATTCTGCTGCTTGTGCAGATAAGTTGTGTGGTAAGGATTGAGCTTCTAAAATGTCAGTGTCTGTAACTACTGCATACCCCACCAGATAGATTCTTCCCTGTAGGACCCCTTCTGCATGAGCCGTCCACGTAATGTCACCTCTGCATTATCCAAGGGCATATCTGTAAGATCTTGTCTAGGTAAAGCTAACTGTTCAATTTCCTGCAGGCAGCTGTGTGGTGTGCGCTCCGCAGGAGTTGGAAGTAATGTCGATGGATTCAGTGTCATACATCGTTCAATTATCATATGAGGTTGGCTCAGCAGTATAGTCATACATGAAAGATGTCTAGCAGGAGAAAGGTATACTACTTCCTCTTGCAGTAAAATTATTGCAACTGCATGAGGCACTCTCAATGTGAGAAGGTGGAATAACACCACTGAGGCCGAAGCCTGTACTGCCATTGCGGCTGTAACTACTGCTTGTACACAGTGAGGCAAGGATCGCGCCACTGGGTATAACTGTGATGAATAGTAGGCTATGGGGCGTTGCTTGTCCCCATGTTGCGTCAATACTGACGTCATATATCCTTGCTTACAATCTACGGTGTGAAAGAACCGTTTGTGATAATTTGGAAGTCCTAAAACTAATGAAGAAGCTATTAACTGCTTCAACCTGCAGAAAGCCATTTCTGCTTCAGTTGTCCATTGTAAAATGTCTTGTGCTGCCATTGGTGTCTTGTATATCAAGTCAGTCAGTGGAGCAGATTCCAAAGCATAATTTGGTATCCAGCTCCGACAAAAATTAGTTGTACCTAAGAAAGACATCATTTCTTTCTTGGTTGTTGGTTTGGGTGCTTGCAAAATCGCTATTTTTCTTTCCTCATCTAGTATTCTACCTTCATTGGATATTACATATCCCAAGTATCTAACTTGTTTTCTCCAAAGTTGCAACTTTTGTTTACTTTGTGTCCTTGTGTTGCTAAAAATTTCAATAATGCTACAGTATCCTCCCTGCACTGTTGCTGGGTGGGTGCTGCTAGCAAGATGTCATCTACGTAAAGTAGAATTTGACTACCTCCCGGTGGGGTAAATCCTGCCAGGTTGCTAGCCATTTCTTGTGCAAATATTGTTGGGCTCTCACAATATCCCTGTGGTAGTCGAGTATACGTATCCCTCTTATCCTGGAATGTAAATGCAAACCAATATCGACTATCAGGATGTATAGGTATTGAAAAGAAAGCATTGCTAATATCTACTACAGAGAAATACTTCTGTTGCGGTTCTAAATCATTTAACAAAGTATGTGGGTCTGGCACCGTAGGTGCTCTAGGTATTACTGCATTATTTACAGCTTGTAAATCTTGTACCATCCGCCATTCCCAGTTTGCTTTTTTAACAGGAAATAGGGGTGCATTACATGGTGAATCAGGAGATTCTACCAGTACTCCTTCTTTGAGTAATGCTGCTATTGTGGGCTTAATTCCTATTTCTGCATCCTTTCTCAAAGGGTATTGTCTTTTCTGTGGTCTAAAAGCTGACTTTGGGGTAATTGTAACTGGTCCTGCTGTTCGAATAAGTCCTACATCTGACTTGCCTGTTGACCAGAGAGTTGTTGGAATTTCACATAAGGTCTTTTCTTCTAATAAGAATGATAATCAGCTGTCCTCGCTAGATTGCAAGTGTACAGCTGGATGTGTCTGTCAACCAATTCAGTTTTTGTTTTTGTATCCCTTGTTCTGACAGTTCTAAATCAGTCTGTTTCTCCCATCTTGTTACTTTTTCTCCTAAATCTGCCCATTTAACACCTTTGTTCTTTGTCAAGCTGACATGTGGCAACCGATTTGATCTATACAATGCAAGGAATTCTTGAGGTAATGAACAGCTAACTACACTGTTCCCCTCAGCATCCCAGTACAAAGTACGCAAAACCAATCTAGTTGCACGATTTCTAAACAATTCTTGCTCATATTCTCTATCAGGTCCTGGTGTAGTACAGTAGTATAGAGTACAGTGTAACAAATGCTGTCGATCAGTGTCAAGGGAGGGGGCTTTACTGATGGCTACGTTCATCAGCTCCTCGGTTACTGCCCCTGGACCAGTCGTGACTAGGTCCTGGCTGTACCAGTAAAAAGTTTCACCCTCCAGTCGCACTACAAAGGTATCCATTTGTCTCTGTGCCTCCATACCTTGTACAGTTGGAACTACTGCTATGCCAAATATCTGCATAAGGTCCCTGCCCAATAGTTTAACTGGACACTTTCCAGAAACAACTATTTTACTTCTCTGGGTCATACCTGAAACAGGGTCAGTTATTGCTATGTCATGGGAAAGTGGTTCCCTGTATAGTTGTCCATTTGCTGCTTTTACTAGTATATAATCAGGTGATTCTGATTGTTCTGGTAACTTGGAGGGGGTGTATCAAAGTCCGTGACGCTCCTGAGTCACACAGGAATTTGACTTCCCTTCCCTCCACCAGAAGTGTAACTTCCGGTTTCGTATCTGCCAAGTAGAGCTCTAAGCTCAATAATGCAAAGTCCAAAATTTCACTTTCTTCATCCTCCATATCTACTTGCACTTCCTCTACTCCCTCTATCACATTTACATTTGTTTTCTGTTTATTAATTTTCCCTGATGATTTCTGACTTTCACTTGATGTATCCTTACTATCATATAGTCAGTCCTCATCTCCCTTATCTTCTGTAATTACCTTTTTGTTTTGCCTACAATCCCTTGCTAGATGTCCTTTTTTCCCCGCACTTGAAGCATTCGCCTTTCTTTTTCCTCTCTCCAAAATCTTCTGATAGTTTGTCAGACTGTTTCCCTGGGCATTTTTCTTGCCCTTTTTACCTGACTGTAATACAAATACTTCAGCTCCGTCTTCAGCAGTGAAGACTTGTGCCTTCTTTTTCTTTTTACTATTAAAATGTCTCTCAGGATGTCTAGCGTATTCGAGTAAGGCTTGTAGCCTCCCTGTTCGATCTATCATATGCTTCGTAATGAAGCTACTAATAGGTGCAATGCAACCTTTCAAAAATGCATTTTTTAATTGTTGTTCATACGGGGAATCATTTGTTTGGTTCTCAGGAACCGACATACCGCTATGATTATTAAAACATTCTAATAATCTAGCATAATATCCATCTATTGTCTCATTTTCCTGTTGTATGCATTGATTAATGCAAGTCCAGTCTGCTCTAGGTTTCCATTTGTCAGAGATTCGGTCTGTCAGACCTTTCACTCTGTTGTCTAACTCTGCGTCACTATGTGGGAGTGGTCTAAGCTCTGCATTGCGAGGATTCCAGGCGCCACAAATCATGTGCCAATCCGGACCTATAATTTGTCTTACTACTTTTTCTACTTCTTCCCCATTCAAGTGGTAACTTAACCTCATGCCTTGTAAATCTTCTAAAAATTTCGTAAAATTAACTTTCGGATGGGGGATTCCCTCAGTAGCCTTCCGGATGTCTTCCGGTGTCCATGGTCTATATACTAAGAGTGTTGGATCCTGCCCTTCCTGTCCTGCCTGAGGATTTGGAACTTCTATAAGTGAGCATATTTCTTCCTCACTCTCATCCTGTAGATTTCTCTCTCTTTGGTATGATTCTGTGTCCCTATGTGTTTTACGTGTTCGGGACCTAGTCTCAATAGGATCTCTAACAAATGGTTGTGGTCTTGCTGAAACTTCAGGATAACGCAGAGGCGGACCAGCTTGTCCACTCGCTTCAAATCCTGAAAGGGGAAAGGGAGGAGGAGGAGCTGTCGCTATTACCAAGTTATTATCCTCTGTCTAAGAATAATGTTTTTGAATTTTTAAACTTCTGTATTCTCTACGATTTGCTTCCTCAATCCACCTGTGTGCTTGAGGAATGCCTAATTGGCGTTGCTTTTTTGCCTGACCTCCTGCATCAGATTTAAGCTGTTTAAGGAGTTTAACTAGTGAAGGTTTATCTAGTTTACCCCATCAAATTCATATTTATTAACCCATTTCGTATAAAACCTAACGTTATCAGAACGTTGTAATTGCATGTATTTTGCGTCTTCGGTTAGGGGCAGATCTCGCGAGGTTTTAGTGCACTTATTACCCATGTCAAAGAAAATGTTACGTAACCCTTTTTTATCATGTGATATCAAGTTCTTAGTTCCTTTTCACAGTTTATCTAGAATAACTGTCTACCTTATTCTGTTACCCTGATCTATGACAAAATATACAGTACTTCCTTTTGTCCCTGATCTGCAAAACAAATCTTGACAACAATATACTGTAACCTAGTCCCTGATCTAAAACAGAAAAAAGGCAAATTCTTCCTACCTGAGCCTCCGGTATTGAAAATCGTTCAAGTTCCGCTTTTCGGCCACAGATCAGAAAGTGGCCAGCCTCTTTACACACGACAATTCAGTCGGAGGTCTTTTCACTCAAGAAGAACCATTTCGGTAACTTCTCCTGCGCAGTATTCGACCACCGATATGCTCTGATCTGCAGCTTACCAAGGGAATTCCGTCTTGCGAAGGACCAAACTGTTAAATAAAATTAAGAATTCAATACACAGGAGGTTCAGATTCAAAAGTTTACTAGTGTACACCAGGAGGCAAAAAACGTGCAAGTACAGAATTTTGTCTGACATGAAACAGGAAGCACACAATTTTATATAGGTTTAACATTCAAGCTATGCCCACCTTACTGACGTGATATGTCACAGGGCATCTACATCACTTTAGTTTACAAGCCTCTATTCTTTTAATCTGCTGATGCAGTATATTTTAAAAAACATTTCCTCTAGATACAATACGGCCTTGCTATCCAGCTGGTCAGTCATAATGTCTTTCTGTAAAGTTACTTGTTCAAGGTTTCATATCAGTTCGAATACAATAGCAGCTTCAGTCTTTTAATGCATGTCTTTGTTCTCTGTTATACTTTCTCACACAGCTGCGTGCTATCTAAGTAACACATATACAAGGCCAGATCATTCCAACAGGAAAGCGCAGAAGATTTCATTATTTCACACATTTAATTTCCTGACCCAGCAGATGATCACTTATGAAAAGCCATAAACATTAAAACTTACCAAGCTAGCATTCTGTCAGGGTCAGATATCAGCTTTTGCTTCAAGCAACACTGCAGTTTCAAAACTACTTCACATTTAGACATGAATTAATTTTACTACTATATGATTAATGGAATAAAAATGCATTATATACTACTTTGCTTTTAAACTAGCATTTCTCATGTATTCAAATACACATTTTTCTAACAGTTTGTCTTGCTTCTGTCAAGATACCCCTTTTGCAATTAAGCAACCCAGTTGTATGCATTCCTAAGCTTCTTTGGGCTTCCAAATAACCTGTGTTAGAGACCATGTTAAGTTTAAGTTTGTTAAATTAGTGCTCTGTTTTTTTGCTGGGTCTTGGTCTTGGAAAAGGAATTTAATTGAATCAAGTTGTTAGCAGCTCAGTTGAGCTTGTAGATATTCATCGTGTTTCACTGTTGCAGTCATTACATTTGGGTAATCTGCTGGCAGGTTGCGCCTGGTTAATGTCTTGGGTCCTGTGTCGGTTGCTGTCCCTTCCATGACGTCAGGTCGTCAGGGGTATAAAACATGCAGCCGACGCCATTACATCAGTCTCTCTTGCCGCGCGGTGCCCGAAGCAGAAGCAGTTAGCAAGTGCTGGTCGGCGACTCCTGAAATTTTCATTTTAGCGTTTCAGAACCGAAGTCTTCAACTAAAAGCCAAGTACCCTGTTGGGGAAACTTTTTCTTGCTCCTTACCGATGTCAGTAAAAGTTAATTGCATTACTTGTGGGAAGCAAATACCTCATAAGGCTTTTCATTTGTACTGTATTCCTTGCCTAGGCACTGACCACAACGTGCCTTGCTATTGGTTTTGTGCTAAATTGAATCAACGCACAATTAAACGTCTGTATATTTTTGCATCTAAATATTTTGGCTCAAGCTTTATTTATCCAGAAATGTCTATTAGCAATCAGACTACCAGAATACCTAAAAAAACACAAAAAAGAGACAGACCGTCGAAGTCCAAAACTGACTAACCTTCTCTTAAGCCAGTCGCCGGTACTCTGAGGCGCTTTCGCAGCCCCTGATACCCGCTAATTCTGATTTGCAGGCCTCTACTGAGACCCATTCAGAGTCCGGTATGCCGTGAGGTGCTTCAATTATGGAACCCATGGATGTCTCTACTTTAGATGGGTCCGGAGCCGCTGTGCAGGCACCGGCTTCTGAGGGTGTTTTCAGGCCTACAGATTTGTATATTAGACAGACGCCATCTTCAAAACTAAGGCCAAAATCTAAATCGGTCTAAACCGCCTGTGCCACATGTGCAGGCCCCTATGCCTAAAAAACAAATGATCAAAATGGCTGAAGATTTAATTACTCTGATCAGGGGTAGCCAACCCCCTCCTAAGAGGCCTAGGCAAGACATTGACTATGAATCTTCTGAACAAGATTCTGTTTCTTCTGACTCTTCTAATGAACAGGATTTGTCTGTTCCTACTTACGAGGACTGATGCAGAAGATTCCATTCCTTCTGCTTCTCCCCCTGAGGATTTTTCTTTTGGGGAAACTTTACATACCTTAAGGGTGCATTTCCACTGGGAAAGTCAGGATTTCTCTGAATCTAAAAAGAGACTTGGGGATTTTCTTTTTCTTCCTTAGCATAGGCCTTTGGCCATACCTCCTTTTCTACACATTGTTGATGTTTTTTCAGAATCTAGTACGACTCCTGATTCTCTGCCTCCGGCTCCTTGTAAGCCAGACAGATACTACGGGTTCCCACAAATTCCTTTTCAAAAATCCCATTGCTGACCCTGAAACAATTTCTCAGGGTCCCAAGGGCATTAAGGCCTCTACTTCTAAAAATCCTACCCCTTCTGAAAGAGATTTCAAGGCACTGGATAGATGGGATAAGAAGGTTTCACGTCTGCAACCTTGGCAATCTGGGATTTAAACTGTCAATTTCATATGCTTAAATATCAACAGCATGTCATGGGACTACTTAAACAGGAAATGATGCTAATCTCTGACACTGTGAAAAATAAAGATTTGCAGGATTTATTACATTCAGCTGAACAAGTTGGAAAACATACTTTGCAATGTGGTTTTGATTCCTTGGAGGTCTCTTGCAGGGCTGCTGTAACTGAATCTGTGCTAAGAAGGCATCCTTGGCTCGAAGAGCAAACTCTGTCTGACCACGTTAAAGCAAAATTGTTGGATGCTCCTTTACAACAGGACCGTCTCTTTGGTAATAAGGCTGAAAAAGTGTTAGAAAAAGATGGAAGATAAAGCTAAATCTATGCAAACTGTGAAAGATTTATTGCAAGTGCAACCTCCAAGATTTAGTAGGTACTGGCCTACACAAAACTGGCCCTTTCCAGTCCCCTCGAGAGCCACTCAGGTCAAATCAAGACATTCCAAAGGCTCCAGGTTTCAGTCACAAGGGACGTTTAGAACAAAACAATGGGGTGCCTCCACCTGCAAATCTGGAAGCAGCAAGGCACCTCCCTATTGTAAACAGTCTCAATGACTTCCCCATACAATCACCAAGCACTTTCCCTTTGGGGGGAAAACTGGCACTTCATGCAGGAAACTGGCAACTCATTACCCAGGACAAATGGGTTTTAAATATAGTATCCCAGAGATACAGATTTCATTTCCACACGTTGCCTATCCCAAATGGATGGCCAGATCTGCCTCCAAATCAGTGGGCAGCATGAACATGGGGGGGGCTATTCGACCAGTACCAGAAGAGGAAAAGGGACAAGGTTTCTATTAAAGACTTTTCCTGGTACCCAGAAAAGACAAATCATGGCAGCCAATTCTGGATTTATCCATTCTAAACAGATTTCTGGACATTCCAAAATTCAAGATGTTGACTCAACAGTTACTGCCCATGCTAGGCAAAGATGCCTGGTTGGTAACTCTAGACTTGAGGCTTACCTGCATATCCCAGTCAGGGAATCTTGCAGAAGATACCTCTGCTTCGAAGCAGGCTACTTGCATTACCAGATGTTCTTTGTGTTTCACTGTTGCAGTCATTACATTTGGGTAATCCTGCTGGCAGGTTGCCCTCAGTCGGCCTGAATTCCAAAGTCCTAGGTCCTTCGTCGGCTGCTGTCTCCCCTTCCCTGACGTCAGGTCGTCAGGGGTATAAAAGATGCAGCAGACGCCATTTTCTTTAGTCTTTTTTGTCGAGCGGTGCCCGAAGCAGAAGCAGTTCGCAAGTGCCGGTCGGCCGACTCCTGAGATTTTCGTGTTCGAGTTTCAGATCCGAAGTCTTCAATAAAGCTAAGTACCCTGTTGGGGAAGCTCCAGACCGATGTCAGAAAAAGTAAATTGTATTTCTTGTGGAAAGCAAATACCTCATAAGGATTTTCATTCTTACTGTATTCCTTGCCTAGGCCCTGATCACAACTTTTCTGGTTGTCTGTTTTGTGCTAGATTTAACCAACGCACTAAGCGTCGGTAAGATTTTGCTTTAACTTATTTTGGACGCTGGTTTAATTATCCAGAAATGTCATCTGATAGCCATCCGACTACCGGAGTTCACAAAAAACGCAAATAAAAGGAGACAACCGAGGCCCAAAACAGACTATTAAGCTTCTCCTAAGCCAGTTGCCGGTTCTCAGTGAGGTGCTTTCGCAGCCCCTGACACCCGCTACTTTAGAGTCGCAGGCCGCTACTGACTCCCACGTGGAGTCTGCCATGCCGCTGGAAACTCAATGTATTGGAGCCTCTGATACTATTCTTTCAGATGGGTCCGGAGCCGCTGAGCAGGCACCGGCTTCTGAGGGTGTATTCAGACCTAAACATCTTTACATTAAACTGACTTCAACTTCAAAGGCAAAGACTAAAGCACCTTCTAAAGCAAAGAAACAAACTCAAGAGCCAAGTGGTAAGGCCTCTATGCCCAAAAAACAGATGCTCAAAATGGCCGAAGACTTGATTACCTTGATCATGGGTTCCCATCCCCCTCCTGATGAGATCATGGGTTCCCATCCCCCTCCTGATGAGATCATGGGTTCCCATCCCCCTCCTGATGAGATCATGGGTTCCCATCCCCTCCTGATGAGATCATGGGTTCCCATCCCCTCCTGATGAGATCATGGGTTCCCATCCCCTCCTGATGAGATCATGGGTTCCCATCCCCCTCCTGATGAGATCATGGGTTCCCATCCCCCTCCTGATGAGATCATGGGTTCCCATCCCCCTCCTGATGAGATCATGGGTTCCCATCCCCCTCCTGATGAGATCATGGGTTCCCATCCCCCTCCTGATGAGATCATGGGTTCCCATCCCCCTCCTGATGAGATCATGGGTTCCCATCCCCCTCCTGATGAGATCATGGGTTCCCATCCCCCTCCTGATAAGAGGCCTAGGCAAGAGACTGAATATGAATCTTCAGATCAGGTTTCCATTTCTTCTGATTCTTCTTCTGATCAGGAATATTCTCTTCCCCCCTATGAGGATTCTGATGCTGAAGAATCTATACCTTCAGCTCCTTCAGAGGACTGTTTTTTTGGGGAAACCTTGCATACCATGAGGGAGCATTTGGGAGCATTTCTACTGGGAGAGCCAAGATTTTTCAGAATCTAAAAAGAGGATCAGGGATTTCCTTTTACTACCTCAACACAGGCCACTAGCCATTCCACCTGTGTTATACATTGTAGATTTGTTTTCGGAGTCTAGTCTTACCCTTGACTCCTTGCATCCAGCTTCTGTTAAGCCTGACGGATATTACAGGGTTCCTGACTCTCATAAATTCCTTTTTAAAAACCCTGCTGCAGACCCAGAAACTATTTCACAGGGTTCCAAAGGAGTTAAGGCTTCCGTTGCAGAAAACCCTACCCCCTCTGACAGAGATTCTAGGGCACTGGATAGATGGGGGGAAAAAGGTTTACACATCTGCTACCTTGGCTATAAGGGCCTTAAACTGTCAGTTTCATATGCTCAAATATCAGCAACATGTCATGGCATTGCTTAAACAGAAAATGTTGTTAAACTCTGTGCAGAAAACAAGGAAATGCAGGATTTATTGCATGCAGCTGAACAAGTTGGAAAGCATACTTTGCAATGTGGTTTTCTTTAGAGGCATCCTGCAGGGCCGCAGTTACGGGTTCTGTAATTAGGAGGCATGCTTGGTTAAAGGAACAAAATCTGCCTGATCATGTCAAAGTTAAATTATTAGATGCACCTTTACAGCATGATACTTTGTTTGGAATTAAGGCAGAAGAGGTGTTAAAGAAAGTGGAGGACAAAGCAAAATCTCTGCAAACTGTCAAAGATTTTTTACAAGTACAGCCACCTAGGTTTAGTAGACACTGGCCAACAAAGAATTGGTCCTTTCCTGTCACAGACCTCAAAGGGGCAGATCCAGACGCCCTAGAGGCAGATCCCAGGCGCAAGGTTTATACAGGTCAAAGCAGTGATGTGCTTCTACCTCCAAAGTTGGAGAAGACAAATCACAACCATACAGGGAACAGTCCCAATGACGTCCCCCTGCCTGCACCAAGCACTTATCTCCTGGCAGCACCCTTAGGGGGAAAATTAGCACTTTTTTCTCAAAATTGGTACATCATAACCCAGGACAAGTAGGATGTTCTTAGTGTTTCACTGTTGCAGTCATTACACTTGGGTTATCCTGCTGGCAGGCTACCCTCAGTTGGCCTGAATTCCAAAGTCTAGGTCCGGCGTCGGTTGCTGTCAGCTCTTCCCTGACAGTGCGCCAGGGGTATAAAAGTTGCAGCTGACGCCATTTTCTTCAGTCTTTCTTGCCATGTGGTGCCCGAAGCAGAAGCAGTTAGCAAGTGCTGGTCGGCCGACTCCTGAGACTTTCGTGTTCGAATTTCAGATCCGAAGTCTTCATTAAAAGCTGAGTACCCCGTTGGGGAAAACTTTTTTCTTGCTCCAGACCGATGTCAGAAAAAAGTACAGTTTTTTTACCTACCATAAATGTAGATGTTAGAGTGTAAACACTGCTGCAGTCATTACACTTGGGTTATCCTGCCGTCAGGCAGTCCCGCAGTCAGCCAGAGTTCCAAAGTCTTGGTCCGGCGTCTGTTGCTATCGCTTCCTCCCTGACTTCAGTGCGACATGGGTATATAAGATGCAGCCGACGCCATTTTCTTCAGGTTTTCTTGCCCCAGATGTCAGGTGCCCCCAAATAGGTAGGCAATTCAAATTGCTAGTAAAAAATACAAAAGACAAGCAAACGACCATTTTTAGTTACCAGCAAATACTCCCCATAGGTAATGAAGGGTAGATGCCCTAGGTAAGTACCAGAAAGTAAGAGGGGAAGGAGGGGGGTAACCTGGACTGCAGCAGTGTTTACACTCTAACATCTACATTTATGGTAGGTACAAAACTGTACTATGTTCGTGTTACACTGCTGCAGTCATTACACTTGGGTGGAATCCCAAAGCTGTGGTAGGGAGGCTGGATCTATAAGGCATTAGGGGTGGTTATAAGGCCCTGCAGTACAGCAGTGGCAAAGCCAGCTCTGGATTTGGAGTATAAAGGCAAATGGTAATGTTTGGTGAAGGTATGCACAGAACTCCATGTTGCTGCTTCCAAAATATCCTTGGTAGGTACTTCTCTGAGGTAGGCAGTTGAACTGGCTGTTGCCCTGGTGGAGTGAGATCTAATGCTGCTAGGTACAGGTTTCTCATGGTGGGTATAGCAGAAACGTATACAGTATCTTATCCATTTTGAAATAGTCTGCTTTGAAATGGCTTTTCCTTGTGCTCCTGCAGCGTATGCTGCCAATAATTGCTCAGATTTTCTGAAAGCTTTGGTTTTGTCCAAGTAGAAGTGTAACTGTCTGTGAATGTCCAAAGAATGTAGTAGTCTCTCCCCTTTGATGTTCATCGTGCATACAGCCGCAGTAATCACAGATGGGTTTTCTGCCGTGAGGCGGGTCCTCGGTCGGCCGAATTCCAAAGTCTAGGTCCGGCGTCGGTTGTTGTTGCTTTCTTTCCTGACATCAGTGAGGCAGGGGTATATAAGACACAGCCAACGCCATTTTCTTCAGTCTTTTTTGCCGCGGTGCGAAGCAGAAGCAGTTCGCAAGTGCCGGTCGGCCAGCTCCTGAATTTACGAAAAATTGGAAACCGAAGTCTTCATTAAAGCTAAGTACCCCGTTGGGGAAACTTTTCTTGCCTCAGACCGATGTCAGAAAAAGTTAACAATTGTATTTCTTGTGGGAAGTAAATACCGCATAAGGATTTTCATTCCCTCTGCATACCTTGTTTAGGCCCAGACCACGACGTCTTGGGCTGTCGCTTTTGCGCTACTTTCAATAAACGCACTATTAAGCGTTGGGCAGAGTTCGCCCAACACTTTTTTGGAAAAGCCTTTGATTATAAAATGTCGTCTGAGACTCCGACTATTTTGTCCAAAAAACGCAAGGACAAGGACCGACACGCGAGGTCCGCGGTCCCCACCGACACCACGCCAAAACCGGCTACACGTGGTCCGGTTCTCAGCGAGATGCCTATGCAGTCCCTGAATACAGACTACACTTCTTTGGCGGTGTCTTCTGTAACCGAGACCGCAGGTACCTCGGCCCATACCCAGACTACAACCACCGAAGCCACTGTGAGCGTTGAACCTCCTAATGTGGACAGGTCCACTTCCACCCATGGTATCTTTAGACCCTCATCTTCCTTTTCCATTAAGGCCTTTACTAAGTCCATTCGTGCTGATGTTATTGCCAGTAGCAGAGCAGTTTTCCAAGAGATGTGTATTAATTCTGCTGTGTTAGCTGGCTCAAAAGGAGGTAAAGTTAATTTTTTCCAAAACAAAGTTGAGGTCCCAAGTTGGTGTAGGTGTTCTGCGGGGCGGTCTTATGTTTTTAGCCCCTCTGAGGTACTGTTTGAGCAAAGGATTAGAAAAAATTGGTGGATCCGTGTTGTAATGAGCAGAGATAGCTGAGGCGTGGATCTTGATGGATGAAAAAGAGAGGCCCTTGTCCAGCATCTCAGTTAAGTATTGCAGTATCTGAGGAATGTTTGGGACAAGAGGGTCAAGGCTGTGCACTTGGTTCCAGGCACAGAATCTCTTCCATTTATCCGAGTATGCTTTCCTAGTGCTAGGCCTTCTGGCCTCCAGAATGACATTCATAACAGCTTTGGAGAGAGGCATTGTTTGCTTGACTAAGGAATTTTCCTTGCAGCTAGATTTAAGGTCTTTAGCTGGCTGTGAAGTATCTGATTGTTGTGCTGTCCGCAACTGTGGTTTATGAGGCAAAATCCAGGGTGGTTCTTGTGCTAAGTTCTTTAAGATTGGGTACCATTGCTGGCGTGGCCAGTGTGGTGCAATCAGGATCATTTTTGGCTCTTCCTGCCTGGCTTTTATGAGTACCTTTGGAAGGAGAGGTAAAGGAGGGAAAGCGTATACTTGTAGTTTTTTCCAGCTGAATGAGAGGGCATCCACTTTCCATGCTTGTGGATTGTAGCTCCTTGTGCAGAATTTCTGTAATTGGCAGTTCTTTGGGGAAGCAAACAGGTCTATGTCCGGGCTCCACCATTTTTGTTATTCTGAATATTTGTGGGTTCAGTTCCCATTCGTATGGGTCCATAATGTTTCTGCTTAGGTCGTTTGCCAGTGTGTTTTTCTCTCCTGGCAGGAATTGTGCTTGCAGATGAACTTGGTAGTTTAGAGCTGTGTTCCACTAGGTCATGGCTTGTCTGCAGAGGGGGTAGGAGTGTGCCCCCTTGCTTGTTTATGTACCACATAACTGTGGTGTTGTCTGTCTTTAGTAGTAATTGTCTTGGATGCAGTAGGTCCTTGAAAGCTATAATAGCATTTTGTACAGCTAGCATCTCTTTTTGATTGATGTGGAGATGTCCTTTCTCTGTGGGCCACTCGCCCTGGATACATTTTCCTGCCATGTGTGCTCCCCAGGTGTAATCCAATGCATCTTTTGTCAGTGTGTGCCTGGCTGTGGGTTGAGTGAAAGGCTGTCCCTTGTTGAGGTGACAAGCTTGTGCCCACCATCAAAACTCCTGTTGTAGGCAAGGAATTAGTGGTATAACTGTTTCCAAACTTTGACAATGTTGAGACCATATGCTCTTTAGGTACCATTGTAGTTTCCTCATATGCAGTCTGGCGTATGGAATTAGTAGTATGCAAGATGCCATGTAGCTCAAGGCCTGCAGAATTTTTCTTGCAGGGAGTTGGGTCTTTGTTGCCATTAATTGAAAATATCGAGTCAGTTGTCCTTGCTTGTCTGGCATGAGATAAGCCATCTGGGCCGTTGTGTTCAAGCTGGCACCCAGGAATATTATCTGTTGAGGGCACTAGTTTTGATTTCGTTTACTGTGTACCCCAGGCAACTTAACTTTTTTACGTACGCCAGATGCTTTAGTAGAATGTCCTTGAATCATGCAGTCGTCCAGGTATGGATAAATTTGAATTCCTTTTTGCCTGCAAAATGCAATTACTGGTGCCAGGCACTTTGTGAAGACCCTGGGCGCAGTAGATAAGCCAAAGGGCAGTGCAGAGAATTGATAGTGCATTTAACCAGCTAGAAATCTGAAGCATCTTCTGCAGTTTTGTCTGATAGGGACATGCAGGTATGCCTCTTAGAGGTCCAAAGTCACGAGCCAAGCTTTCTTGCCCAGCATGGGAAGAAGTTGCTGTAGTGTCAACATCTTGAATTTCGGAACATCCAGGTAAGTGTTTAGTGAAGAAAGGTCCAGAATGGGTCTCCAGGCTTTGTCCTTTCTGGGAACCAGAAAGAGTCTTGAGTAAAATCCTTGTCCTCGTTCCTGTGGTGGTACCTTTTGAATAGCTCATGTCCATGAGTGCTGTAATTTGTTTTTGATACTCTGCCCATTGATTTGGTGGCAGATTTGGCATTCCTTTTAGCCTTGGCAGGGTATGGAAATGAAACCTGTAACCTTGAGATACAATGTTGAGAATCCATTTGTCTTTGGTGATGCAATGCCAGTTGACAGAAAAGTGCCAGTTTTCCTCCTAAGGGGGCTGCCAAGAGAGAGCTGTTTGGCAGCTGCAGTGGAAAGTCATTGAGGCTGTTTTTTTATAAGGTTGAGGCCTGTCTTCCCCTTCTTTCTGGCCTGGTGTGCCCCATTGTCGAGGCCTGTAAGGGCCTTGTCTGACCTCTACCTCTTGGACGTCTGTATCTGCCCCTTTGAGGTCTATCTGTGACTGGAAAGGACCAATTCTTTCTTGGCCAATTTCTGCTAAAACGAGGAGGCTGAACCTGTAAGAAATCTTTCACCGTTTGTATAGATTTTGCCTTATCCTCCATCTTCTTTAATACCGCCTCTGCCTTAACTCCAAACAGCACATCCCGCTGCAAAGGTGCAACCAATAATTTGAACTTAACATGATCTGGTGACGTATGTTCTTTTAACCAAGCATGCCTTCTAATGACCGTGTCTGTAACTGCTGCTCTACAGGAGGCCTCTAAGGATTCAAACCCACATTGCAAAGTATGTTTTCCCACTTGTTCAGCTGCATGCAATAAATCCTGCATCTCTTTTAAGTTAGGAGGATCTGAATCTGGAAGCATCTTTTGTTTCAACTGAGACATCAAAAATTGCTGATATTTTAGCATGTGAAACTGACAATTCAAGGCGCTCTTTGCTAAAGTTGCAGACGTATATACCTTCTTTCCCCATCTGTCTAATGCTTTGGAATCTGTCAGAGGGAACTGGGTTTTTTGTTGATGAGGCCTTAATCCCTTTGGGTCCCTGAGAAATAGTTTCAGGGTCCGCAACAGGGCTTTTGTACAGAAATTTGAGAGTCAGGGACTCAGTAATATCTATCCAGTTTAACTGGGGCTGGGGGAAAGGAGTCAGGGTTCAAACTGGATTCAGTGTACACATCATCCACAATGTCTAAAACTGGCGGGATAGCAAGGGGTCTGTTGAGGCAATAAAAGGAAGTCTCTGAGCCTTTTCTTGGATTCTGAGTAATCCTGGCCTTCCCAATGGAAATGTTCCCTCATGGTATGTAAGGTCTCCCCAAAGGAGTAATCCTCAGGTGGAGAGGCTGATGGAATTAATTCCTCAGCATCAGAATCCTCATAAGGGGGTAAAGAATATCCTAGGTCCGAGGAAGAGTCTGAGGAAATGGACACCTGGTCAGAAGATTCATAGACTGCATCCTGTCTGGGCCTTTTATCAGGAGGGGGATGGGACCCCCTGATCAGGGTGATTAGGTCCTCGGCCATTTTTAGCATTTGTTTCTTAGGCATGGAAGCCTGTCCTGGAGAGAGTTGTCTCTTTCTTTGTTTCTTAGGCATGGAAGCCTGTCCTGGAGAGAGTTGTCTCTGTCTCTTTGCTTTTAAGGGGCGGTCTGTGGTTCTGTGGAAGCTGGGTCACCCTAGACATCATTGTTGAT
>NC_056739.1:1120362820-1120370320 GCF_019279795.1 Protopterus annectens
ATAGGACCCTTAGCCCGAAGCATAGAGTATGTTACTATGGACTAGGATGGAGGCAGAGGTTTGAGGAAGCTCAGCATTACTGTTAGGTGGATGTATTTCAGAGCTTTCTGTGGATGTGATGGATGTGGTGAGTGCTAGCATGTCATTCCATGGATCTGCAGATATCTTTATGTATTCAGTTATGGTGAAATTTTATAACAAGGTAAATGCTGCTGTTCATAGATGGATTTAAAAATGTCACTGCTTTTTAAAATAATTTTTCTTTTGTTTTGGGTACAGGCCCAAACTTCAAGAAGCTGAGCGCACTTAGTCAGATTCTGCAAGACACAGCCGTACCCATCAATCCTGATATCTTGTGTAATTACTCCTTGGAAAACCTGCAAAAGGAGTGCAATGAAATCCTAAAACAGTTGCTGGAGAAGCACCTTTTCATTCTGGCCAGGCAAGTTGCCAAACTAGCTGAACTTCCAGTGGACAGTTTGGTGATCCATGAGGTAAGCTAAAAGGACATATTACTTGTCATTTGCTGAAATCTTTCCTTTCATGCATTTCATTACTGAGCTGTTGCTTTTAGCCAACAATTTTTGAACACTTTTACATCGATAAAGCTCATCGTATTAAAATTAAACTAACCTAACTATTAAAATAAAATAATAGCTTCATTTACCCCCAAAATTATGCCACTGGAGCTTTGAAAGAGTGATCAATTATTCTTAGCAGAACATTTGTGTATTTATACTTCATAAACTGAAGTTGAGAAGCTGTTTTAGGTTCATAATTGTGAGCAGAAGTTGCAGCTCTGGCATGAAAGTTATGTCACTATATAGAATTTTGTATTATTTTTTTATTTAAGGTTGATTTTTTTTCTGTCATATTGTTTCTATGTTCCATTGAAAGACATAGGTACAGTGTTGTATTACTTAGGAGACTTGCAACACTAATGTCACCTGTAGGACTTTTATTAGGCAGTAGGACAGCTTAGGAATCTTGCCTTCAGTTAATTTTTAAGGAATAAAGAGGCAGCTGATGTTTGTCACTGCAAGGGGGGAGTCATTTATTTTTTTTCTATTCTGTTTCCCATTGTTTCCCCAATGTCTACAGCATGATATTTCTCTTGAAAATTCCCAACATCTGTTCCTGTCTTGATAATGAGTTTTTCATTTTTTTTTAACTAGTGAAGACATTGCCATCTTCCAGTTGCCTCATTGGTAAACATATTGTATCTTTTGACAAGTGCTTGGTATATTCAGGAATAAACCTCTCTGATGGAACTCCCGTATTAATAAACAGTATGACAAAAGAAGGAAAATGAAGAAAAATTATAACAACTCTCCATTCCCCTACCTCAAGAATACACTGAGACATAGCAGCAATGAACTTAAAAGCACTGTAGGAAAATATAAAGCAGAACATGAGCTGAAGGTCAGCAAAGATACCAAATGGAACTACAAATCTTTCTTCAGTCTTGTTAGGAAATGAGGGAATAATGTCCAACAATGCTATGAGCTCATCTATAATGACACACATATCAGAACGTGTAACTAAGCTTATCAGTAATATCACACTTTGCTATTCCACAGATGTATCCAGCATATTAGTAAACAAAGTTAATACTAGCTATACCCCACCTACCCCTGCTATCCCTGAATATTTAGTTTCCTCTGAAATCTCCTTGGAGTAAGTCTTAGAATCCGTTTCAGAGGCTAAACTTAATTCTTATGTCTAACCAGACAACATATCATGCTGCATTCTCATTAATGCCAAGTGCACCCTGTCCAAGACTCTACTCTGACTGTTCAGTCTCCGCTCATCCATAGAGTTGATTCCTGATTCCTGGGGAGCAGCCACTGTGACCCTCTTATACAAGGGTGCGCCTTCTGCATACCGGGATAATTATAGGCCCATCAGCATCACATGCAGAACCATGGAATGTGTCATAGCAGAACTCATTTATGCAGACATAGCTTAACTTATCTAGACCGCAATCCATTTGATTTTGTGAAAAGTAGGTTATGTCTCCTAAACATAGTAAACTTCTTTAAAAAGGTTATAGAGGTTGTGATCATTAGTCATTCTGTGCACATTGCTTCTGTTGACTTGGTCAAGGCTTTTGATACTGTTCCTCCATGCTGGTATCATTGAATAAGTAGACAAACATAATGTAAACCCCTGCATTGTCCACTGGATTGCAAATTGGCTGTCCAGGAGATCCCAAGTTGCTGGTACTCACTCTGAAAATAAAACTGTAACTGTTGGGGTACCACAGACATCAGTGCTGGAATCTGCAGACAGCCAAGCCAATGCCTCGGACGTGTGTTTGATCAAGTTTGCTGATAACTGTAAGCTTGGCACCATTATCCATTCATCCTTTGATACTTAATAACCCCATCAAGGGCTAGAATATGAATATATCTGGTGTACCTAAAATAGTGTCAAGCAAAATGCAAAAAAAGTACAGCATGGTAGCATTTGACACAAAAACTTCTCCCTTGTCTTTTATTATAAATGGTACTCCTCTTCAGCCAAATACAGTCATAAGAGACGTGGGTACTTATGTGGGCAAATATCTTTCATTTAATTATCATGTGTCCACCCTAGTCAGGAAATCTTTCTGTCTAGCCCAGTTAATTTATAAGGGATTGTCTTCAAGATCTGAAGATGTTGTCTTACCACTGTACTCTTCCCTTGTCAGTCATTGAATACAGTACCTTTTTTGGTATGTACAAATCCATAAAGGCCGCAGAGATTTCTAACCAAGAATATTAAAGACCTTAAATCATTCAACTATGCAGATAGATTATCCTGACTGTCCTTATACTCAGTAGCATGTCACCTCTCCTGATGTGACCTTTAACTTGCTTTCACAGTCATGAAAGACCCAGTCCTAGTTTTCCATTTTTTTCACAAAGTCCGTGACTACAATTTCCAACACTAGTTGTCTACAGCTACACCAACAGTTAAATAAGACTTGCTGGAGGGATATGTTCTTAACTCAGCATATTCACAGCTTGTGGAATAAGTTACCACTGTAAGTGAAACAAAGTGATGCTTTGACCACCTGTAAGGCTAGTATTAACAATGAATGGGTAGACAGATTAAAAACCAGGGTTATCATGTACAGCCCTGTTTTGGAGCTGAGTCTAAAATATAGTTTCCATGTTCTGCACAGAATTATGATCGCCTGTCCAATCATAACCACAGATGTTAAGTTGTCAATCTCGCTTTCATTCTTGCTGGATGGGTTCGGCTCCGACTCGGCACTTGCTAAGCTCGAGAGTCACTTTTACCAGCTCGAGGCAGCCCCATATCCCATGATGCAAGGCGGTAATTACCCAGATCTCGCTTTGCGCTTGATGAGGTCCTCCTTTTACCAGCTCCTGGTAAGTAATTGTTAGTCAGAATATTAGACGCCCCATCTTTATTATATATCTTATATATTCTTATATATCTTACTGTATTTGTGACTTTACGTATTTTTAAGGGTCTCTAGCATAGTGTACTGTTTCCCTAGTTTATTTCTGTCAGTCGGGCCTTAAGTCCTCCCCCATTTCCTGTCAGGGCGTGTGTGTGTGAGTGTTTTTCTTCCTTTTTAGTTATTTTTGGACTGTGTGAGTAGTGTGTCTTGTGTAGATACTTACCATGTCCAAAGAACCGAGGGTCTCAGGCTTCAAGAAGTGTGACTCGTGCTGTCAGAAAATGTCTCTGACAGACGGTCACACTTCTTGTGTTTACTGCCTGGGACCTCTCCACCTGCAGGACTCCTGTGCTATTTGTCACTCCTTCAGCCAGAGAGTCCTGCAGGAAAGGAGAAACAAACCAATTTTAAGAGGCTTACTAAAATCAGAGGGCTCCCCTGCCAAGTCTGCTTCGGGTCAGTCCTCTAAGACTTCCAAGGCCCAGGCTTCTGCTTCTAAGCCTCCGCCCTGGCTCCGACTCCTTTGAGTCAAGATCGGCTCGCTGGAGCCGATTTTGACTAAGTTCGACACCGTGGCTATCGGTGCCGATACTTTAACTTCCACATCGGTGTCGGGTTCGACCGGCTCCCCACCATGCATCTAAGGTCGTTATCGGCGCCGACCTGCTCCGATACCCTTGTTTCCATGTCTCGGCTCGCTGGAGCCGACATCTTTGACCAGGCTTGGAGCCGATAAGTTGTCGGCTCCGTCTGGAACCGAGGGTTCCTCGGCTCCGATGGCTTCGAGAAAGAGATCTAGATCTCCCTCTTTGGAGCCTATCCTGTCGGCTCCGGCCTCACCTCTTCTTTCGGAACGGAGCCGTTGGAGCCGATCATCTAGGTCTTCCAGGCTCTCTGACCATGGCTTGGAGAGAGTGGTTAGTAGATTATTAAAATCACAGGCACTAGCCCAGATGCTCCATAGTCCCTCTCAACAGACGACTACTAGTCCACACCCTCTGCAAATTCCTCCTTCGACTCTCCTTCAGAGTTCAGAGCCGGAGACTACTGGAATAGTTACTGCTTTGGCTGCGGAGCAGATCCCACCCTTTTCTGCTCCTTCAGCTTCTACTCCTATCTCCTCCTTGGGACCTTCCTTGGAGGGATCCGGTGGTCGGGCTTCCCTGGTCTGCTCCGGGGGGGCGAGTGGCATCGGACCCTTGTCCAACCCTGCTCTCCCTCTCAGAGCTTCGGCCTTGGTTAGCTCGGCTCTGACATCTGCCTCGGAGCCTTCCCTTTTGGTGGGCCTGGGACCTCCCGTGTCTTCGGAGCGGGGTCTCTCGGGTCTCCCTGGGAGGGGAGCCTTCGAGGTGATGAGGAGTGTGCTGGCCCCCGTGCTTAGTCAGCAGTCTGTTCCTCTAGCTCCTCCCTCTATGGTGCCTGTAGATATCTCTTCCCACTCTCTTGCTCCCGGACCGAGAGATCCATCGCCTCAGGTTTCCCCACTGGGAAGAACCCCCTCTTCTGAGGATTCTCCTGATCCGTCAGGAGATCCCCCAGAAGAGGACTTGTAAGAGGAAGCACCTAGACTCCCCTGAGTCTACAACTTCAGATACCGACTTGGATGAGTCGGAGGGTTCTCCAAGATCCCCCTCTGAGGATGTCTCTTTCTCAGACATCCTAGAACTCCTAAAACAGAGGGGTAACTGGCCCTCCATTAATCCCTCTGAGGATGAGTCGGTATACCTAGAGGCCTTTGGATCTCGACCCTCCACCTCCTGGGTGTCTCCACCTTTCGATCCCCTCATGGAGGTGATAGCTCGAAAGGCGTGGGCATCTCCTGATTCTGTGGAACCAGTCCCCAGGAGGCCTTCTAAATTTATTACAGCCCCCACCGAGAAGCAGTTTCTGACAAAAGGTGTCCCCGTTGATGCCATGGTGGTGGCAGCCGCCACCAAGAAGGAACTTGCAGATCCTTCCGTACCAGTCCATCCTCCTAACAAGGATTCTAGGACCATGGACAGGTATGGTAAGCGGATGTTTTCCTCCGCGACCTTTACCATGCGCTCGCTGAATTATTTATGTCACTTCACCAGACTTCAAAGGGACATCCTTAAAGAATTAGGTGAAGTAGTACAGGATCCTTCAGAGGCAGGGGCTCAAGAGAAGATTGCCTCTCAGCTAGGAATCCTCAACTCCATAACTAACTCCTCCATGCAGTTCATTTCTTATGCGGCAGATGGAGCGAGTAGAGCTGCAGGCACAGGAGTGGCTCTTAGACGTCAGTCCTGGATGCGGCTCTGTAATTTTGCAGACACCTTTAAGGCGTCCTTCACAAACTCTCCCTTTGATGGGTCAACATTGTTTGGCCCTCAGGTGAAGGACACGTTGACCAGGTGTGAGCAAGACGGCAAGACTCTTTCTGCCGTAGGAGTCCGTTTCTCCACCCCTTCTAGGCCTTACCCCAAAGGGCAGAAGGGGAGGGAAGATGTGGTTCCGGAAATCTCAGGGAGTCACGCCGGACACACGTGGTCAGTTTACCCCAGAGGCAGAGGGGTAATAACAATAGACACCGCCCTAGGGGCAGAGGGGGTCCAGAACCAGGGCAACAGAGAGTCTCTCTGACAAGCCCTTCCAGCATCCCTGAGGTGTTGCCCGACTGTCCACCCTTGGAGGCAGTCGGGGGGAGATTATCGCTGTACCCAGAAGCCTGGTTGTTCCTCTCTCAAGACAAATGGGTACAGTCGATCATATCCGAGGGTTACAAGATTCCCTTCCAAGAAAGTCCCTTCCCTCAGAGAAGTTCCCTTCCAGACGTTCCACCCGGTCTAAGGGAAATTGCAAAATTAGAGGTTTCAAAGCTTCTAAAAAAAAGGGCCATCCAGCCAGTTCCCACAGACCATTTAGAGTCCGGAATCTACTCAAGGTTCTTTTTGGTTCCCAAAAAGACGGGAGACTGGAGACCAATATTGGACCTCAGCAGACTGAACAAGTTGGTGAAAAAGACGAGACTTCGGATGGTCATACTTCAATCGATTTTGCCCTTCCTGGGCAAAGACAACTGGATGTGCTCAATAGACCTTCAGGATGCGTACTACCACATAAAAATCCACAGGCACTCCAGAAGGTTTCTCCGCTTTCGGCTGGGGTCCAGTCATTTTCAGTTCAGAGCCCTGCCCTTTGGTCTCACTACAGCCCCCAGAGTGCTCACCAAATGTATGGCAGTGGTCACGGCTCACCTGAGACATCAAGGATTTCAGGTGTTTCCGTATCTCGATGACTGGCTCCTCTCAGCCACCACCAGGCATCAACCTCTCCAAGCCAGAGATTACACTCTTCATCTCTGCAGTCAGTTAGGAATTTCGGTCAACTTCAAAAAGTCCTCCTTATTGCCCTGCCAATCTATGTCTAATCGGATGTCAGCAAACCTAACAAACCAGAGAATCCTAGATATTCAAAACCACGTTCGGATCATCCTTGCCAGCAAAAGAGTGCGTGCCAGGCTGGTCCTGAAAGTGTTGGGCCTCATGGCAGCTGCCATCACACTTCTTCCTCTGGCCCATTTTTACATGCGTCTCCTACAATGGATGCTGTTCACCCAGTGGTCCTACCAGCAGCTTCCCATGCGTCACCAAATTCTGGTGACACAAACCTGCAAGAACCATCTATCCTGGTGGATTTCCTCTCCCCAAATCCATCAGGGCAGACCTTTTGTTTTCCCGGCCCCGGTAGCCACGGTCACTATGGATGCCTCCCTGATCGAGTGGGGGGGGACATTATCAGGGCAGAATGGTTCATGGGACGTGGCAACCGTTCGAATACCACCTGCATATAAATGTCCTAGAGATGAGAGCAGTGCTTTTAACGTTGCAAGCCCTCAACCACTTTCTTCCCCTAGGAATGATTGCAGTTCACACGGACAACATGTCCGTAGAGTGGTATATCAACAAGCAGGGCAGAACAAAGTCCTATCCCTTGTGTCGAGAGGCTCTCAGACTTTGGCAATGGGCGATCTCCTCTCATCGGATTCTGGTAGCAACGCATATCCCTGGGAAAACCAATATATTAGCGGACAGATTGAGTAGAGCTATACTCATGCCTCACGA
>NC_056739.1:1120375320-1120592820 GCF_019279795.1 Protopterus annectens
TATTTTATTTTTCAATAAAGACTTATTGATTTCTAAACAAGTTATAAGTGCGTGATTACTTTGAAGTCTCATCTGAGATTGGCTACAGTTTGTATTCTGACTTTAAACGGCTCAGGCTATAACTTTGATGCTCCTGAAATACCAGATGCACCTTATTACAGCATATTTTTTATATATGTGTGTGCAGTCAGGAGTTATTCTATGTCAGCATTTGACATATGAAACTCAAAATCTGTGTGCATTTGATGTCTGAAACTCAGTGTGTCAATTTATGTCTTACTGACTAACTGCAGTTCTCCGTGACCTACTAGAAAATCAAACAATTTGAGGAAAAGGATAAAAATACAAAGCAAAGTCCTGTGTGTTGGGCAAAGTAAGACTTGTCATTCACTTACCTGGTCACTGGCAAGAAAAAAAAACGGTCTTCTTTGTAGCAACAGCAGGGAGCGTGGGAAAAAAAACACTAATCCTTCAGTCCACTCCTCCAACCAACCTCAGACCTGCTGTTGATAACTGATTAAACCCATTGCAAAGCCGAGTTCCAGATGAAACCAGAACAATTCAGCTCCAGCACACCCAGTCTAACATTTGACTCCTGTATTCTCCTGTACAATCTTGAAGCCTTTTTGCAGCAATGTCCTCCTCCCACACTCCTGTCCAAACATGAATACTTAGTTTCTTGTTCCTGCTCTGCTTAGTATGCAGACCCATCAGACCTAATTGAAAACAGTGTATATCTCAGGTTTGCTGCTGTGTGTTAAGCAGGAGAACAGGAAAGGAATAATTGTGCCATCAGCCAGTCAGGCAGCATGCTACTTAGCCAATCAGATCACTGCATTATTTTATCTGAGTCATCTCTAGCAAAAACAGAGGTCTTTACTGTAGAATAAAATGGACTACCAGCAGTCATATACCATAGGATGGGACTGCTGCAGTAGTTTGATGTAAAACCAGGTACTCTTGGGCAACTCTGGGCAGTTGAGAGATATGACCCATGTTAAAGACCCATTCATTTTTTACTGGCTCTGTAGTTAGTCAATAACCTAGCCTAATTACACCTGTCCTAGACTTTATGATCATATGAATTACAAGGTAAGGGAGTCTAGATGTACATTTACACTTTGATAATTCCAATACCTCAAATCCACAAAAACTTAGTATGTCCACCTAAGCTCTAGGCATAAAAGTCACGAACACAAGATAAAAACAAATACTGGTTTGGTATAACAAAGGATAAGCACTTTCACAAATGTGCTCCTTCAGATCCTAACATAAAAAGTAGACAAACACTCCAGATATTCAAAAGAACCAAGGACCAATCAGGAACATTTTTATCAGTGATGCAATGGCCTTGCCTTCAGGGAAGGTTTCAAAGGTATAGTGTAATTCAAACCCGGCGCCCTATGCACCTGCAAGGTAGCTATCCATTTCATCTCCCTACATTCAGTCTTATTAACCAGGTCCCCTCCTTTGAGACCATTCCTGACAATTTCCACCACTGTAAACTTAAAGGAATGTCCATTATTGTCCTTGACATGCTTATACAAAGCAGTTGCACGATTTTTATTCCTAGATGTTGGAGAACCTGTTCTTTAAGTTTCTGGTTGGTTTTACTTTGACAGTGTTTAATGTTAAATAAACTTGTGTTTCACACAAATACAACCTTGGTGGCTCGATTTTTTTATTTTTATTACTGTTACGTTTTTCAGACATTTGGCTTGTTTTTTTGTTATATTTTATTTATTTTGAGCTCCGTGTCTTTTTTTATGAGGAAACACATTTTTTATAGTATTATTTCAATTCTAAGTAATTATGGAAACCTTGCTGGTTCAACTTAACTAGTCTATTCAGAGACTAACTTCTGAAGCGATGGAAGGAAGATTGACGGGCGTATCTACCAATAACCCTGGTGGATTCACAAGCTGAACTGTTTACTCTGCATTCACCCATGGCCCAGGAATCAACGAGGACCACCCCTGCAACCGTGAGGCCAGATAGAGTTAATACAGACCTGAATGAATGGTTTACAGCATTTGAAGCATATTTCTACAACGAAAACACTATTCCCAATCAAGAAATGTCATTAAAAACGCAATTAAGTACCTTTGAAAAGCTTTGTAGAAAGTACAGAACACTTCAACTAGACAACACTTTTTTAAACAAATTAGTTGCTCTCAAACAAGTTCCCAAAGGCTTACAAGTCTGGAAACAGCCTTTGGGGATTGAGGAGGGAGTCCTCTGCTGTTTGACAACTTGTGGCTTTATTTGACAAGACAGGTCTTGAAATGATGGACATCATTATCAGAAACAACAACAGTAAGTTGGCTCTTTTTCAAAATGAGATTTCAGTTTTAAATCAAAGTATTATTTCAGATTTACTTTTTGAGCAATACAAATTTAAGTATGAGAATGTTCTTAAAGACATTAATAACTTTGTAAAAGAGAACAGTTTGAGAAAGCAATGTAAGCTTGACAGAGACAGGGCTGATTATTCAAATAATCAAGCATATATAGGGAGAAAACAGCCCCAGGGAAATGTGCATGAGAATAGCCCTCAAAATAATTAAAATATCCAGAAGAAGTTCTGACGTTGAAAGGGGGTTTGACAATACCAGGGGGAATAATGATTATTCTTTTACAGGAGGGTCAACAACTAAGGAAGTCCAAGAGACTGAAAAATCAAGGGAAACGGACCCCCTGGGGCAGGCAAAACTAAAATGATCAGAGCAACATGAACAGCAATTATTCCAACAGGGGACAACAGCAGGGCTGGAGGAGAGACTTTCATTGACTGAGTTATTTAACACAACTGCTATGTCTGACCAAGATTCACTGAATGTAGTTGAAAATGATTGTTCTGATGTTGCAATGGAATGTAATATTTTGAGAAAGTGATGTTTTTTATATTTACAATTACAGTGATGTCATTGTTAGTGAGGGACATTTTAACTTGTTTAAAAAATATATATTTTTTGTACCTAACTGTAAGACTGACATTGCAAATGTTTTGATTAACTTAAAACTGTATACTAGAAAATTTAATTTCAGTTTATATTTCAAAAACAGTAATGTAGGCTTGGACAAGAAATTGGTGGCCAAACATAAGACCACATTCATCCCCCCCAGTCACCCACTTATATTGTCCTTTGAGAAATTGTGTGAACAACAATTTAGAAAAATAGTCAGAGAGACCAAACATAACACTAACAATCTTACGAGACATAAAGCCATTATTTTTAATGAATTGGCAGGAAACAAGATGTATCATGTAATGAAACCAGACAAGGGTTGGGGGGTAGTCATTATGTCTCACATAGATTACAGTTAAAAATTTTGAAATATTGAATGATACCACAATTTATAGTAGGACTTCAAGAAATGCTGTTAATAGAGCTTATGCCAGGATTGATGTTTTTTTATTTGATGCTCTATTTCAAAATGAAGTAGAAATTGTGGACATAAAATATTTAACAGTTGAGAAACCAAGAACACTAGTAATCTTTATAATGCCAAAGATTCATGCAAATGTGTACAACCGCCCCCCCCCTTTAGGCTGATAGTAGAGCCCGAGGTTCTAAAAGTGAATCAATAGCATATATAGATAAATGGGCAAGTTTAGTGGTAAGTGAGGCACAACATATACTCAAAGACTCATGGCACTGTTTAGAATTATTAAGACAAATAAATACCGAGAGCTTGAATTTTTGTTTCCTAACTGTGGACGTTGTCAACTTGTTCTCAGTAATTCCCCAAAATGAAGGATTAGATTTCTGCAGGGAAAATTTGATGGGTAGCAAATCAATAGATCAATCCAAGGTCAGTTTAATAGTTGGACTCATGGAAGTGGTCTTGACTAACAACTTTATGATTTTTGAAGGTTAATTGTATCATCAGGATCCAGGAGTGGCTATGAGGGCCAAATGTGGCCCTAGCTTTGCGAAACTGGTTCTCCCAGAATGGGAGAGAAAATATGTTTTCTTCCTCTGCCTTTATGGCCAATGTATTGTTGTATGTGAAGTTTCTGGATGACATACTAATTTTATGGTGAGGAGAGGAACGACTTTGTAAAATACATCAGCTGCACAACCACTTGAGTTCACATATAAATGGCACTGTGATAAGATAGAATTTATAGATATTGAGTTGACTAAGGACATTGTTGGGGGCATCTTGGCCAGTAGTATGCACAGAAAGGAAATATATTCCAATATGTTACTGCACTATAACAGTTGCCACCCTTCCGTCAGAGGAGGGGTATAATAAAAGGCCAAATGGTTAGGTTATCTAGGCTCATTAGTAGTGATGAAACTTTTAAAAAATAGATCTATGTATTAATTGGAATTTACAGAACAGAGGCTACCCCTTAAGTGTTCTGCTGAAAGTGAAGAGAGAAGTTACGCTTAAAAGAAATACTACATTAAGCCTATTTTAAAAGCAGGTCTAAATACTAATAGAACCAACACGGCCAAGCTAGACACCAATGTTCTGGTACTACAATACAATACAGAAACATCAAACTTGGTATCAAGTGTTAATAATTTATGGGAAACTCATTTTGACAATGAAATGAAGGAAAATTTGGGGCATAAACCTAAGGTTTTGTACAGTAGAGGGCATAATATAAAGAATATTCTTGAAAGTGTCAACAGAAAAGCCAAGCACAGATCATTGATATACAAATGTGGTGCTTGCAAGACCTGTAAAAATATAAGTGATGGTATGAATGTCTTTATAGGAGGTTTTGAACGTACTATAGGATGCCCAGGCATGCGCCACTGCCAAACCACTATGGTGGTTTATTTAGCTACATGCTTACCATGCCCTGGTTTCTACGTAGGCAAGACCAAAAGAAGGCTATGGAATTGCATTACTGAGCACCTTAGAAACATTAAAAATAAAAAAAATGAACGATGCTTTATATGTTTACACTCTAGAATGTCCCAACTATAAGAGATTTTTATTCTTTGTCATTGATAGAGTACAGAGTGACTCTATGGGTGGTGGTGTTGAATTAGAATTAGAAGCCAGAGAAACTAAATGGCAACTGAGATTAAATGCTTTGTTTCAAGCCAGGTTTAAATGATTATTGTTCAATAGCTCCCTTTTTGAAGCAAAGGGCAGCAGAGGTTTAATTTTAAGTGTACTGTGAAAACACTTATCTGACTGCAACTAACAGATCAACTATATTTTGCATTTTATGTTTATTTTTTTAACTAAGTTTTATATTATGTTCATTATTAGTATTATCACTAATATTTTTATCTTGAATGTACTGATTATTGTGGTTTACAGCATGTTATTCTGTATATTACATATTCAGGGGAAGTATGCCTTTAGGTTTAGTCAGGGTAATGTCTCATGAATAATTGCATAAGTAATTAGAGTATATAAAGGACGTTACATCCTAACTGAGTGACTCTGATTAAGCCAATTCTTGTTTCTTGGCGAAAGTGCTTAGTTGCTTTTACTTTGACAGTGTTTAATGTTAAATAAACTTATGTGCCAAGGCTCACTTTTTTTATTACTCTAAAACATTAGTGTATGCTTAGAACACAAAAGCTGAAACTAGACATTAAAAAAAAATCAGTTACACATAACAGGCAAGAATAATAACTTATCATAATGGTAATATGTTCCATATTTTCTTTGAATGTAAATATTCTCACAGGTATTAACAAAAAAAGAGCAATCAACTTTATTAAGAAATGGAGAGTGCAAATAGCTGTGCTAGAGGGGACAGGTTTGGAAAGAACTGAGTGTGTGGATTTAATAAAGAAGGGATTTCAGGATGATTATCCAGTGGAGTATCTGGGAAAAGGGGAGTACTTATATAAATTGTTAGTGGCTCTCCAATACTGATAGAAGAAAAAAGATGATATGGTAGATTTGTGGTAGTAAGGGGTTGCTGGAAGGGGAGGAGGATTACTCTGGGATATATTTATATTCCACCTAAAGCTGGTACAGTGGAGGGTAAGAAAATTCTGGGAGAAATCCGCTTTCAGCAGGGAATCTTACTTATAGGTGGGACTAGAATTTGATTTGCAACAGTGAGGATGTGTCTGGGGGCATGATAGGGAAAATATAACAAAATAGGGTAGCTTTGTGAAGAAATTTATGAAAATGTTTGGCATGGAAAATGCGACTTCAGTAGTAGGAGCAGAGAGAATTAACATATTCCCCAAGGTGCAAAAACTGGGCAAGTCTATTCAGAAGTTATATTTCAAAGGGACATGGGGATTTAATTGAAAGTTTTGTTACATATCTAAGGAATAAGATCACATGCCAATAATAACTGAAACAAAAAATGCAGGGTAATGAAATAAAAATGAAACACTGGCACTTCCCCACGTATGTGTGTTAGAGAGGAATGTAAGGAATTATTCGGGAGTTATTAGGGAATATGGAAATTTCTAAAGAAAGCATAGCTAGAGAATGGGATAAAATGAAGGTGGAGTTTAAAAATAAGGTAGAAAAAATAGATATTGTTTGGAAGTAACAAGACTTATTTAACGGGACTGACAAAAGTTATAGAATAGGGGGAATTTCACAGACCAAGAAGAGGTGCAACTGCAGAGTGCTAAAGATCAAATAAGGGACTACTGGTAATATGCATGAGTATGGAAAGATTGCTGTTTAGCAGCTCTTTACTTTTGCTCTGGAGTCATAAAAAATAAAGCTTTTAGCACAATGGCTCAAGCAACAGAAAGTAGAAAAGGGAAACTTGTATGAAGGAAAATAACCAGAGATCCTGCAGAGGTATTAGAAGTATTTCTGAAATTTTATGAAAATCTGTATAAAGCAGTGAAATGGGGAAATCAAGAAAAAGTACAAATAGAAGCGTTTATGTAAGAATTAAATATGCCAGGGTCAGAAGTACGAGGCTCAGTTACTAGCAGTTAAGATAGGAGGAGATAATACACGTATAACTAATCTACAGGAAAGTGACTGCATGTGGATCTTCGAACATCTACATTTATGGTAGGTACAAAACTGTACTTTTCCAGGAATAGATGGTATTGCTGTGAAAGTTTGAAACCTAGGGGGAAAGAAAGTGATAAAGATCTAGAGGAGTTTAACAGTATTTTAAAATGAGGAGAAGCACCAACATCTTGGAAGAAAGCTGTGGTGGCTGTAATAGCTAAAGATGGTAAAGACCCATCATATCCAGCTTCATGTAGACCCATTTTGTTTAATAAAAAATTATTATAAAGTGTTTGTCTATAATGGGTAAAAGAATAGTAAAGACATTACAAACATTGATAGATATGGAGCAATCTGTTTTCTGGAGGTGAGGCAAACATTTGACACCATTAATAGAACAATGATCTAGAGGGAAGCAGAATGTAAAAAAGTACCACTGTTTTTGGTGGGTCTTGATGCAGATAAAGCATTGGACAGCGTAAGCTGGGATTTTATGAGTAGATCAATGGAAGCATTTGCATTCTCTGACAAGGTTAGTTGGGAGGATATATGAGGGATCAGAGGTGAAAATTAAAGTGTGTGGAGTTCCTCTCTGATAAGTTCTGTTGGAATAGAGGAACCAGGCAGGGGTGTCCTCCTTCCTGTTTGTTATTTGCATTATATTTACAGCCATTGGCAAAGAAAATAAGGGACTAGAAATTCAAGAATATAATTGGTATGTTAATCAAGAAAAGTTGGCTTTATTTGTAGATTATATTATTTTCTATCAGATAAAACCACAAAAGGATATTTCTCTGTTGTGAAACATTCTGAAATAGTTTCAAGATAAAACAAATGAAGACAAAACAAAGGTAATGGCTGTAGACTATATACCCACACACACAGTTTGTTTCAGCAATACTGATATTTATGGGGCATAATAAAATGAAGTACTTGGGAGTATGGGTTAAAAAGAGTTCTGTTATGGCAGCTAAGGATATATGGGAAAAGACTTAATAAAAGATCATACAAAAACTGAGAAACAAGAAGCATTTTTTTATGGATATGGAAAGCAAGATACAAGCAGTGAAAATGATTTTGTACCCTTTAGTTTTATGCACAGGTCAGGCATATTTTTATCAACCAGTGAAGAAGTTTTGGGTCGCATTTAGTAAAGAGTTGAAGGATTTTATATGGGAGGGAAGAGCCAAATGGAATAGGTTGACTCGTCCAATAGGATAAGGTGGTTTGGGATTACCTGATTTAAGTGGTATTTCAGACCTACACAATTAAGGCTCCTATACATAGCGCAGACAGAAAGCTATAATTCAAACTGGAAAGGAATACTGATGAAATGGGGGAAGCTCGAGAAATAAGGAGAGACTTGGATTTTGAACGCAGGTCCTTAAGGAGAATAACAATAACCATACAGCATGTTATATTCATAAAGTAACAAAGTATTCTAAGAACTAAAGCAACATGAAAATGGAGAAAGGAGATTCTACACTTAGGGATGACTGCAATTAGGAGTACAGAGAATAGGCAGGAGGGGGCTAGAATTTAGTGGAGATAATTGGCAAAGGAACCAAGGTATTGGGAACAAATAATTAGAGAGAAAAGGTAATAGAATGGGAAGAGGCCAATAATACATTTGGACTGGAGGCTAGAGAGTGCATTCCCTGTCAAGGATTGATAGAGTATAGGGAAAGAAAAGGGAATAGTGGGATCCTAAGCTAAAGATGAGCACTGGTAGAGCTTTTAGTACAATCTAGAACATATGCTGCTGTTAAAAAGGGATAATTAGTAGTAGGGCATATAAAATATTGCATGATAACTATTGGAATTAGTCAAAGTAGGTTGGAAAGTATTGGGAAGAGTGACTGGATAAGCAATTCGCAAAGAAAGAATAAGAGGATATATGTATGGCTCCAAAATGTGCAACAAAGTGTAGAAGGTTTAGGATCCTTGCTTGGAGGTGTCTGCATAGGTATTTTTGTATCCCAAGCAGACTCCCAAGTAATTTTTCCTCGGTTAGATTGCACATATTGGAGGTGTGATGGGGAAGAAAGTGATAATTGATAACATATGATCTTCGTGTTTCACTGTTGCAGTCATCACACTTGGGTTATTTGCCTGCAGGTAGCCCTCAGTCAGCCCGAATACCAGAGTCTTGGGATTTCTGCGTCGGATGCTGTCACGTCTTCCATGACTTCAGGGGTGTAAAACATGCAGCCAAAGCCATTCCATCAGTCTTTCTTGCTGAGAAGGAGCCCGAAGCAGAAGCAGTCCACAAGTGCCGGTCGGCCACTACCTGAAATTTTCATTTTTTCGAGTTTCAGACATGAAGTCCTCTAAAGCTAAGTACCCCGTTGGGGATTCTTTTTTCTTGCTCTAACCGATGTCAGAAAAAATTAACAATTGTTTTGCCTGTGGAAAGCAAATATGTCACAGAGATTTTCATTCTTACTGCATCACCTGTTTAGGCCCAGACCATGATGTCCCTAGCTGTCGTTTTTGTGCCTTAACGACCGAACCATTCGTCATCAGGCTATTTTTGTAGCTAAATTCTTTTGCTCTTGTTCTCCATATTCTGAAATAGCTTCAGTAAGCCAGCTGACTACCGATCTTCCGAAAAAGTGCAACGACAGAGACAGACCACATAGGTCAAACACTGCTGACGACACTTCCATTAAGCTTGTCACCAGTCCACCGGTACTCAGTGAGGTGCCTTTGCAGCCCATGATGCCCATTTCTACAGATTTGCAGGCCTCTGCTGAGACCCATTCGGAGTCCAGTATTCCGCATGATGCTTCTTCGACTATGGAACTTGCAGATGTCTCTACCTTGGATGGGTCCGGAGCCACTGTGCAGGCACCGGCTTTTGAGGGTGTATTCCGACCTACCAATATTTATATTAAGCAGACTTCATTTCCTGCTAAAACTACCGAGTTTCTCAGGCCCAGAGTTCGCACTACGCCTAGAAAACAGACGTCCAAAGCACATGCTCATTCTCCCATGCCACAAAAACAAATGCTTAGAATGGCTGAAGACCTTATTACTCGAATTAGGGGAAGCCAGCCTTCCCCTGCCAAAAGACAAAGAATTGAATTTCCTTCTGATTCTACACACCAGGAGTCTGATAACTCTGACCCTTCTGATTAGACATACCCTTATCTACATATGAGGATTCAGATGCAGAGGAGTCCATTCCTTCTGCCTCCCCTCTAGAGGATTTCTCTTTTGGTGAAACCGTGCATACCTTAAGAGAGCATTTCTGCTGGGAATGCCAGGACTATCCTCAGTCCAAAAAGAGACTCGGGGGAATTTTTAGATTTGCCTCAGCACAGGCCTCTAGCTATACTCCCTGTCCTGGATATTGTAGACAATGTCTTCTTGGAGTCCAGTCTTACTCCTGACACCTTACCACCAGCTCCTAGAACACCTGACAGGTACTACAGAGTACCTGATTCTCACAAATTTCTCTCTAAGAATACTACTGCAGCTCCAGAGACCATTTCCCAGGGACTTAAAGGCATTAAGGCTACTACAGCCAACATCCCTACCCCTTCAGACAGGGATTCTAGAGCTTTAGACAGATGGGGTAAGAAGGTATATACCTCTGCAACTCTTGCCATCAGGGCTTTGAATTGCCAGTTTCACATGTTGAAGTACCAGCAACATATTATGGAATTAATTAAACAAAAAATTGTGTTACTTCCAGATTGTGCAGAAAATAAAGATTTACAAGAGTTAATGCATTCTGCAAACCAAGTTAGTAAACTTACTTTGCAATGTAGGTTTGATGCCTTAGCATCTTGCAGGGCTGCTGTCACTGGGTCTGTACTAAGAAGGCATGCTTGGCTAAAAGAACAAAGCTTGCCTGACCATGTCAAAGCAAAATTACTAGATGCTCCATTAAATGAGGAGCGTTTGTTTGGCACAAAAGCAGAAGTAGTTCTTAAAAAGATGGAAGAAAAAGCTAAATCTATGCAAACAGTCAAAGATTTGTTACAGGTGCAGCCACCTAGATTCAGTAGGCATTGGCTTTCAAAAATCTGGTCCTTTCCAGTCCCTCTCAGGCCTTCTCAGTCCAAACCCAGGGGAAACAAGCTACCAAGACTACAGTCTCAGGGTTTGCAGAGATCTAAACAATGGAGTGTTTCCACCTCAAAACTGGGGAGAGTGGTAAGCCAGCCCCTTATGGAAAAAATTCACAATGACTTTCCAATTATCCTTCCCAGCCTTGCCCAAGGAAAACTTGCACTTCATGCAAAAAACTGGGATGTCTATTACTGAGGACCAATGGGTTCTAAACATTGTATCTCATGGATACAGATTCTGCTTCCACTCACTGCCAACACCAACTGGGTTGCCAGACCTTACTCCAAACCAGTGGGCAGAGGCTCAAAAGCAAGTACTTTCCCTTCCCCATAGCAGGGCTATTCGACCTGTTCCAGTAGAACAAAGGGGACAGGGTTTCTACTCCAGACTGTTCCTGGTGCCCAGAAAAGAGAGCTCTTGGTGCCCTATCCTGGATCAATCAGTACTCAACACCTTTCTGATGCTCCTAAAATTCAAAATGCTTACACTGCAACAGCTTCTTCCTATGCTAGCCAAGGATGCCTGGTTATTCACCCTAGACTTAAAAGAAGCTTATCTGCACATCCCCATAAGGGAGTCTTGCAGGAAATATGTACATTTCAGGGCAGGCTCTATGCATCAGTTCTCTGCACTTCCCTTTGGCTTATCTGCTGCGCCCAGAGTAATCACAAAATCCCTGGCTCCAGCCATTGCATACTGCAGGCAGAGAAATATTCAAATCTTACCCATACTTGGACGATTGCCTGATTCAGGCAGACAGTCAGGAATTGCTACTTCAGCATGTGGCATTTGTAAAATGACTTCTAACTTCACTGGGATACACCATCAGTGAAAATAAGTCACAACTGGTGCCCAGCCAACAAATTGTATTCCTGGGAGCAACCTTGAACACAACTTCCCAGATGGCATACGTCACTACAGAAAAGCAGATCCATTTGACAACCTATTTCAAACTAATGGCCAACAAAACCCAGCTATCTGCAAGGAAAATACTGCAAGCCCTAGGGTTCATGGCCTCATGCATTCTGCTAATTCCGTATGCAAGACTGCATATGAGGAAACTTCAGTGGTACTTAAAAAGTCTCTGGTGTCAACATTCTCAGGACCTGGAAATAGTGATTCCTATCATGCGTTGTCTAAGTGCAGAGTTCCTTTGGTGTGTAGAAGCATGCAGCCACAACAAGGGACTTCCTTTCACTCACCGCCCAAACCCTGACAACAGACACATTAAACTATGCATGGGGGGCTTACATGACAGGCATATGCATTCAAGGCAAATAGAGCCCAGAACAAATTCCCCTTCAGGATTAACCCTTCCTTTATGCCCAAGGTGGTATCCAGTGTGGCTTTAAACCAGTCCATCCATTTGCCAACTTTTTCCCTAATCCTCAGAATAGAGGGGAAAGGATCCTGCACCACTTGGACATGCACAGACAGCTCAAGTTCTACCTTGACAGGACTAAGCCTTTCAGAAAATCTGACCAGCTACTAGTCAGCTTTGCTACAGGGGCAGAGGGCAAGGCCATTTCAAAGCAAACCATTTCCAAATGGATAGCACACTGCATACATTTCTGGTACAAGCACCATGGAAAAACCTACCCCTGTGGGGATCAGAACTCATTCCACTAGAGCTACTTCAACCTCTACAGCATTTCTCAGGGGGGGCCCCCACCAGGGACATCCTGGTAGCTGCAGCTTGGAGTTCTGTACACACCTTCACCAAGCATTACCACTTACCTATTTTTTATAAATCCAGAGCTGGATTTGCTACAGCAGTCTTACAAGGCCTGCTAGCCATCCCCAACACTTCTTGACTGCCTCCACCCTTCCTCAGCTTTGAGAATCAACCCAAGTGTGATGACTGCAACAGTGAAACATGAAGAACATAGTACAGTTGTGTACACTTACCATAAATGTAGATGTTCGAGTGTATTCACTGTTGCAGTCCTGGTTTACCTCCCTCCAGCCCCCTGGCTTTCTCTAGCCTTTTTACCTATCCTCTTTATGGCCACCTTCTATGGCAGGGGTATTTACTTTCTACTGGAGGTGTTCTACACCATGTAATAGCTTCCTATTTTGGGGGCTCCTGACATCTAGGGCAAGAAAAACTGATGTAATGGTCGGCCGCATGTTTTATACCCCTGACGACCTGATGTCATGGAAAAGGCGACAGCATCCAACGCACAAATTCCAAGACTCTGGTATTCGGGCCGACTGAGGGCTACCTGCAGGCAGATAGCCCAAGTGCGATGACTGCAACAGTGAATACACTCGAACATCTACATTTATGGTAAGTGTACACAACTGTACTTTTTTGTGAGTGTAGTGAGTTTGCAGACTTTAAAAAAATCCCTTCAGACTACTCTGTCAGAAATACTGGGTGAGCAAATTGGTGTCATTAAGGAAATGATTCTTTTGAGGTGTGATGAATTGCCTAGTAATAATAAGGCCTTGCTGAATTTAATTCTGGTGACTGCCAAAAAGCAATTACTAGAAAATGGAATTCAAAGTCTAAACCAACCAAAATTAGTACATAGAACAGAGATAAAAAAAAATTGGAAGTGGGATCTTTAGCAAAGGGTAGGAGCAAATTACATAGAAAAAAATAGAATTTTGGGAACATTTACAGAATAATGTTTTGGAGGAGTAATGAGGTTTAAGGGAATGCAGGAATAGCATAAGCTATGTAATGCTAGATAGGCAATGAGGGTATAGATGATTATTTATGATATATGTTTGCAACTGAAAATATGTCAGTATGGTCCATCTTCATTTATATAAATGTACAATTGCTTATGTCATAGGTGTTAATTCAATAAAGATGTTTCTAAAAACACAGCAAATGCAAACCAGTGCAGTTAACATGTATTTTAACAATAAAAAGTACCATTTTTCCTCCTCAAACTGTCACACCAAGTCCAGTTTAACAAAGAATTGTGCAATGAGAATCTGCTTCAGCATCCACAGATAAATTTCTTTAAGTCCCATTGCTTACCCAGTATTGATGCTCATTAACCATTATGTAAAGAAAAATCTTATTCCTTCAAAAGCAAAAAGGACACTTGCTGTATCCATACATACTGGAGGCACATCACTGGTCGAATTCAGCTGTCAGCCTACTGGCCCTCTGTCGTCTTTATCAAAATTATTACAGAAATAGATATATACAGCCATACCTTTTTCAACATCCAATCAAAAGTAACAACATTTCTGAGTCACAATGTGGATTCAGTCATACATAAAGAATGGGTGTATCCCTTTCAGACACTGTTCTTTTTTAACATCTTTTGTTGAATCATCTTTAGTGACATAGGCAAGCTTACATTTATATAAAAGTAATCTAAGCATGTTAAAAAGTTCACATTTACAAACATTATACATCACATATTTTGTATATCGTGTAATAAAAGCAACATTACATAAATTGTTCAGTTCCTGCCTTCTCTTAAACCTCATTCCTCCTCCAAAACATTTTTCTGCATGTATGTTCCCACATTTTCCATTTCTGTGTAATTTACTCTTACCCTATTCTAAAGATCCCACATCCTGTTTTTATCTCTGTCACAATATTCACTACTTCAAATATAATTTATTTACATTTTGATTTCCATTTTCTAGTAATTGCTTTTTTTTGTCAGCCACTAGAATTAAATTTAATAACGCCTTACTATGTATACATAATTTAGATGTTGTATCCCAGCTCAAAAAAATCATTTCCTTAGTTGCACATATTTGCTCGCCCAGTATTCCTGACAAAGTACTCTTTAGGGAATTTTTGAAGTCTGCCACCTCATTACACCCCCAAGAATACATGCTCCCAGGTTTTTCTTTCTCCCTCCACTACACCTCCAACATTAGGCCATCTACCTAAGTAAAAATTCTTTGGAGTCTGCTTGCGGTATAAAAGTATCTATGCAAACATTACCAGATTTTTTTGCATATTTGGGTGCCATATGTGTCTCCTCCCATTGTTTGTGAATTGCATACTTAGTCTGTCTTTCTAATCTTGTCAGATCTCTTCTGATTGATTTCTTTAGTTTTTTTTTGTAGTATTTTATATGCCCTACTAAGTATCCCTTTTTAACAGCAGGGTCTGTTCTGTATTCAATTAACTATCCCAACCGGTGAGAAAATACTGGAGTGCCTCGATAATATGCATGAGTTTAGAAAGATTGCTGTTAAGCGACTGTTTTTTGATAATAACTCCAGAGAAAAAAAAATGTTTGGCACAATGACTTGGGTGACACAAAGTTAGAAAGGGAGCCTATAACTAGAAAAAATAGCCTGTGATCCTGCAGAGGTATTAGAGGTATTTCAGAAATTTTATGAAAAACAGCATAAAGCAAAGAAGTGGGGAAATCAAGAAAAAGCACAAATGGAAATATTTATGGAAGACTTAAATATGCCAGGGTTAGAGGTAGATGAGGCTCACCAACTAACAGTTAAGACAGGAGGGAGATTATATAAAATGGTGATGTGTACTTATCTAAAGGAAAGTCTCCAGGAACAAATGGTATTCTGGTAGAAGTTTGGAAGTTAGGAGGGAAGAGAAAGATAAAGATCTGGAAGTTTTTAACAGTATTTTAAAAGGAAGGGGAGGCATGAAAATCCTGGAAAAAAGCTATGGTGGCTGTAATATCTTAAGATGTTAAAGACCCATCTGATCCAGCTTCATACAGGCCCATTTCAGTTATAAACCATGGCTGTAAAGTGTTTGTCTATGATGGCTAAAATAATGGCAAAGGTGATGCCAAACTTGATAGATATGGACCAGTGTGATTTTTGTGGAGGGAAGGCAAACATTTGACAACAGTAGCATTGTTGCCTCACAGCAAGAGTTTCTCCCGTTCGATTCTCGGCTGGAGCGCTTTCTGTGTGGAGTCTGCATGTCCTCCCTGCGGTCGAGTGGCATTCGAAAGACGTGCGTAGAATGGGCGTGCCTTCGTTGAAGGTTGGGTGTCGAGCTGGCACCTCGGCACCCGTAAAAAAATCTACTGCCAATCATTAGTGGACCGGAGTTCCGCTGTGGCGACCCCTAACCGGGAAAAGCCAAAAGAAGAACAATAGAGCAATGATAATAGAGCAATGATGATCCAGAGGGAAACAGAATGTAAGAAAGTACCACTGCTATTGGTCCTCTTTCTTCTTTGTTATTTGCATTATATTTAGAAGCACTGGCAAAGAAAATAATGGACTGAGAAATTCAAGGAAGTAATTGGTATGGTGTTCAAGAAAAGTTGGCTTTATTTGTTGATGATGATATTTTGTATCTGGTGGAACCAGAAAAGGACATTTCAGTGTTGAATATTCTGAGACAGTTCTGTTTTATTGGGATATGAAATTAAAGATCAGCTAAAGGATGTAGCTGTAAACTATATATCCACACATGAATTGTTTCAGCAGTACCCATATTTGGGGGGGCATGATGAGATGAACTGTTTAGGAGTATGGATTAAAAAAGATACAGGTTATGGCAGCTAAGGATATGTCTGAAGAGACTAAACATAACATAATACAAAAACTGAGAATCTGGAAGCTCTTGCCTATGGATATGGATAGCAATATTTAAGCACTAAAAATATTTTTAGTCCCTTTAGTTTTATACACAGGTGAGGCATATTTTTATCAACCAGCGGATACGTTGTGTAAACTAATAAAGAATTGAATGATTTTATTTGGGAAGGGAAGATGGCAAGAGTCAATTGGGATAAGGTGATGATCTCAACAGAACAAGGAGGTTTAGGATTACATGATTTGAAGAGATGTTGTAGAGCTACACAGTTAAGACTGTCATATGTAATACAAGCAGAAACCTGCAATTCAAATGGGAAAGGGATGATGGTAAAGTGGGGGGGGGTAATTCAAGAAGCAAGGAAAGAGTAGGATTTTAGTTTTGCTAAAAACTAGTCCCACTGCATAACATTTTTAACATAATCTAGTATATATAACATTGTTTATTCACCACTGAAATTGTATTTGCTGCATAAGTTTAAAAGCATCCAAGGATCATTAGTGAAAGAATTTACATGCTGTGCCAGTGAGTATCTAGATATACAGAGAGAAATTCAGTTTTGGAGCCCCTAAATTGTTACTAATGGAGAACAGTGCATGTTCTTGTATACTTTTGGGACACCAGATGGATATCCCATTTTCAGATATACAACTTAAAAGTAATCAAAAGCATCAATATCTATATACCACTGATATAGAAAGTCTGTGCAATTAATCAGTGTATAATTTCAATAAGTAAATATCAGGTCAGCTTGCCTATAATTCGAAGTATCTCACACCAGCTACTGCATACTTTAAATGTATTGGGTTATGACCATGACTACTGTAACATTGCTCTTGTCTGATGTCATATAATGAGGTCAGACATACCTCATAAAGTAGGCAGGGCTTCCCTGTCTTTTGAAGTTGAATTAAAAAAAAAATGTGAAACCTTATTGTTAAGTAAGGCTCTATAGTCACATTCACACATGCTGACAAAAATCCGTAAAATTGCTGCTAAAGAGGGGTTGTAGATGCTACACTTTATTTTGCATCTGTAACACAATCCGTATATTCACTGTCTTTTGGCACATGCTGTAAAGTTAGTTTGCAAGTATGCTTGTAATCCAGTGTCTTGGAAGTCAGATTGAAAATATCACCAATGATGGAGGCAAATGCTTGTAATCCAATGTCTTGGAAGTCAGATTGTAAATATTAATCACCAGTGATGGAGGCATTACCTCTACCTTTTCACTTTCTCACTTTGTTATTGTATCCTTTGTGCTGTTGATTTTGTATAGATTACGTTATGCTGTTCATAATGTCAAATTATTTATATGATGGGTTACAGAAATGGTATTCAGATCCATTACTGTTGTTCCTTGGTATTTTTATTTGGGCAGTCTTTGTGGTAGAGTGCCATCTGATTTTATGTGGACAGAACAAAATGGATAGGGAAGGCTTCACAGCTTTTCATTTAGTTCCCCCAAAGAAACTGGGTTCCAAAGTATCTAAGTTGTTTTTCTTTGAGTTTTACAATGCATAAGGTTTCTGTCAAAATGTGGCAAACCTTGGCCAGAGTCTAGAAATACCCATTCTGCCAGACTAGTAGCCACTTCAAATTCGGCTTCAGAAATGCTTCTGTGGATAACATTTATACACTTGTCTCTGGGACATCACTGATCATTTTCATAAAGCACTAAAAATTGAATGCATTTTATAGGTCTTGATCTTTCTTCTAGGCCATTATTCATGGCATTCTTTTAAAGGAGTCTCCTGAGAGGTCTATCGTGGGACTCTATCCTGTTGGTGATGGAGCAGAAATTCCCAATGACATTACAAAACATTACTTGCTTACTTATTGTAACAGTAGATCTGCACTAGTAGTTTTATTTCCATCTCTCTCCCCACCTTTGGCCTAGCAGGCACCTTTGTTGTCAATTTAAGAGAGATTTTTTTTGAGTTTGTATGCTTTTCTGTGGCTGGCAGATATTTGGAAATGGGTCCTTAGATGCTTGGCAGTATGACGATGGGGAGAGGCCTAAGGTACCTTGGAAAAGTTATAACTGATGAACTAATAACTGCCAGTCTTAGTCTTATTAATAACAGAGGTGAAACTGACATTAAGTCTATCATTATGGAAAGTACAAAGTGTTTGTCTTTAGTGAGTTGGAACTAAGGAACTGAGATTCCACATACTGCATTTCATTGAAAGATAGGATTTCCATCAGATCTAACTTGCTGTTTCTTGTTTTGAAGAAATGTGCTCACTGGTAGCTAAGGAGTGGACTGGCAGTCTCTGAGGCAGTGTTTGCTTGTGTAGTCAAGGTGAAGGGAATTCCCAGTAAAGTGCACACACCAAAAACTGAATAGCCAATGGAGTCGGAACCGAAGATTTAACTAAAAAAAATAAGCAGCCTCCAAAAAAGTCGCCAAAGGAAAGTTTGTTACCAGGTCATCTTATATTAGGGAGGCCTGTTGTGTAGATATATGGAGGGTGTTGGTGAGAATGTTAAATAGGAGGGAACCAATGATAGAGCCTTGTGGTACACCAGTGGTGACTGTTTATCCTGTATTAGCATTGTATTCTTTTTGGGTAGCCAAATTGCATAATGTTTTTAGTCTCTTCCTTCTAGGAGATGCAGTTATATTTAGGATATTCAGTAAAGTTGTACTGAATCCATTTACAGCATCATCTAAGGAGGTGGATTTTTAGGAAGCTCCAGTTAATGTATTATGGGTTAGTAATGAACATTTCTGGGTTAAACTTGGAAAGGTTACATGTTGTTTTATAAATGTGCTGTTTAAGTGGATGCAAAAGGTGTCTGGTTGTTATATATACTGGGAAATGAACAGTGAGAGTCTGACATTGTACCTGTGGTGTGAATTTGCTAGGGTCTGATACTAGGATCCAGTTGAATAAGTCTTGCTATAATGTGTGAGGCTTCATGACCTCAAGTATCCCCATGTTCCCTTTTACCAAACTCACATGAAAAAGCTTAAGTGGTACCTGCAGTCATGTGATTTCACCATTGCCACCCACTGGAGTTTCCACTTCCCTTATTTTCTTGTCTGAAACTCAAGCTTCAGTGGTGGATTCAAGACAAATCTCTCAATCCAGGCATTCCTTTCCAGCCTCCTGCTCCATCTCAGGAGCTCTTTACAGATGCTTCTTATCAGTGGTGGGGGGTTACTTCAGGCAGCATGAGGGTTCAGGGTCTCCTCTTCAGCTGATGGAATCACATCAACATCAAAGAAATGTGGACACATATTCTTACTGTCCAGACCTTTCATTCCCTTTAGTCCCTAGCCCATTTAAGGGTCTCTACAGACAACGTAACAGTCATGTGGTACATAAGGTGAGGGGCACAAGGTTCCTATCTTCTCTGCAGACTAGGTCATGTATCTAGCTACCAATATGTAGGTTTCTCTGCAGGCAGTTTACACTTCTAAAGAACAAAACATGGTGGCAGACTACCTGAGCTGGTCCAGGGAACACGCCCATGAATGGATGCTTCACATAGAGGTATTTCTGGACATAGTTATCAGTGGAGTATTCTTCAAGTGCATCTCTTTGCCTCCCCTCTGCACAGACAGCTTCCACACTTCTATTCCAAGTCCTCTGGCTTGAAGGGTGGACATGATGCCTTTTTCACGAAAGTAGATGATCCTTTATGCTTTCTTCCATCTTCATTTTCCCAGACTCTTGGACAAGAACAAACAGGACTCTCCAAAAGTCTTGTTGGTAATTTCCTTTTGGTCCAGACAGCATTAGTTCCCCGTCCTTTATCATCTGGCTAGAGGCAATCATCACACATTATCTCACTGGATGGATCTTCTCACACAACACAAGGGGTTTCTCTTTCACCCTCATCTACTCACTCCTCAATTCATGCTTTCGGTGATATGGTTTTAAATCCTTTTTGATACCATTTCTCTGAGGACATGCTGAAGTTCCTTCAGGAGGCCAGAAAACCCAGTACCAGAAAATCATATATATACAAATGGAAGATATTTACTGTTTGGTGTCTTAAACTTCAGTAAGATCCTTTCTTTGTGGGGGCTCCTTTGGTTCTGTCTTACTTGTGTGAACTGCTTCATGCTGGCTTGGCATATTCCTCTGTTAAAGCTCACTTGTCAGCAATCTCTGCTTGTCTGCATTTGATTCTACCATAAGTCTGTCATGTTGAGGTTAAACAATTCCTAAAAGGCATTCTCCACATCAGAACTCCAAGCAAACCAATTCCCACTTCTTGGGACCTTTATTTTGTTCTTGAAAAATTGACCCAGGCTCCTTTTGAGGCTGCTGCTTCTCTGCAACATTGCACCAAGAAAACTGTTTTACTGGTTGCCTTCACTTCTGCCTAGAGAGTGTCTGAACTCCAAGCCTTGATGGTGGTTTCTTCTTTCTTGATTTTTCATAGGGACAGGTGTCTATGCATACAAATCCTTCCTTTATGACCAGGTGTTCAAGGAGTTGTCCCTTAATCAGGCTATTCAGCCTCGTTCCTTTTTTCATTCTCTGTACTCTATTAATGAAAAGGTTCTAGCACCTTTGAATATTCATATAGAGCTCAGTTATTATCTAGATAAGATCTAGATATTTTTTAGATAAGACAAAAAAGTACGTAAATCTTAGCGACTTTTTGATTCTTTTCATTCCAGGACATTGGGTTTGGCTTTTTCTGAACCAACCATCGCCTCCTGGATTTCAAAAGCCATTTACTTTTATCTGTTTGTGTGTTTATTTATTTAATATTTGTTGACCAGGAAAGTCCGACTTGAACAGAGCCTATTTTCACTGGAAGCCCAGGGAGAAATGCTGCAGACGCATGTCTTTGGAATGTGGGAGGAAACAGGAGTAGCTGGAGGAATCCCACAAGAATGCAGGGAGGACATGCAGACTCCACACAGAAGGCACCCCAGCCGAGAATCGAGCCAGAAAACCCCTTACTGCGAGGTGACAACGTTAGCCACTGCAACACTGTGTAGCCCTTAATAAAAAATAAATAAATCAGTATATGTCTACATTGTGGCTAAAACGTGTGAAGAATGCATTAGGCATTTTTTTCCCACAGGATAGTTGCCGTTATTGCTAAGGTTGATTTTAATTGTTTAATAAATGTATCTTTGTTCATTATATTTGAGTTAAATACTGTGTTGAACATGTCTATTTGCATGCCAGTCCTCTCTTTGTATACATGTTTCCATGCCTTTCTAAATGGGTCAATTTAGATTTTAAACCTGCGAACAGAACTTATTTCCCTCATCTGAATAGCAAACAAAACAGATTTAACAATTACTCTTAGTATTACTTGAAAGTGAAATACTTTTTTTTTTTTTTTTTTTTGCTAGCATATTTGGCAAAGTAAATGCCAAAAGCCTGAATGGTTAGCTTGTGATAACACTGACTATACTATACAAATGTAACTGTTTTTTTTTTTTTCAAATCTCATTTTAGGTACGCAATCATCATTTGTGGTGGCTCAGAATCCAGGAGACAAAGTTGTTAAACATCTGCAGATTCTTACTGAGGAGTGCATCCATGGAACCAGCTACTGCAGACAGGTCCTCAGTTTATACGAGCTCTCGCAGGCATGTGTTGCTCTTTTCCTTTGTTTACCCTGTGACAGTTTAATTCTCCTTATTATTAGAACTTGGCATATGGTAATTTTAGTCACCGAATGGTTATCATGACAAATGGTGTCTTCTTTTTAAACAAAAAACATCTTTATTGAATTATCACTTATGACATAGGCAATCATACATTTATATAAATGAAAACAAACCATATTGACATATTTTCAGTTGCAAACATTATACATCACATGTAATCTTCCTCCAAGGCATTATTCTGCATGTCTTTTTCCCACAAGTCCCACTATTTTTTTTTGTATGTAATTTGTTCCTACCATTTTGTAAGGGTGCTATTTCCAGTTCTTTTATCTCTGTTACTGTATTCACTACTTCCAATATGGTAGGCTTAGACTTTGATTTCCATTTTCTAGTAACTGATTTTTTGGCAGCCACCAGAGTTAAACTCAGCAAGGCTTTACTGTGTCTGGGCAATTCAGACCTTGCATTACAGCTCAAAAAATAATGTCATTAGTTACACCAATTTGCTTACCCAGTATTTCTGACAAGAGTAGTCTGCAGGGAATTTTTAAAGCATGCCAACTCATTACACTCCCAAAAATATGCCCCCAATTACCTCATTATTCCCCATCACACCTCCAGCATTTGCAGTCCATCTGAGGAAATTTATTTGGAGTCTGCCTGTTATACATATGCAAACACTTCCAAGCAAAAATCCTAACTATTCTAGACTTATATTTGGGAGCCATACATATGTCCTCCCTTTGTTTCTTTATGAATTGTTTATCCAATAAATCTCCAATCCTTTCTAACCTTCACTGATTGATTCCTGTAGTTATCATGCAATATTTTATATGCCCTACTAATTATCCCTTTTTAACAGCAACTTCTGTTCAAGATTCAACTAAAAACAATGCCAGTGCTGGTCTTTCAGTTATGATCCTCCCCCATTCCTTTCCCTTTGCCTCTGATATCAGTCCTTGATAGTGAAAGCAATCTCTAGCTTGCAATCCAAATATATCCATGGCCTCTTCCCATTCTTTTACCTTTCCATCTCTAATTATTTGTTCCCAGTACCTTGCTTCATTTGCCAGTTTTCTCCAGTAAATTCCAGACCCCTCTTCCCTACTCTCTGTACCCCTAATTGTAGTCATCCAATTAGCAGACTCTTGTCTCCATTTCCATGTTGGCTTAGTTCTTAGAATAATTTCTGCTGTAATATTCTGCATGGCTATTGTTATTTCCCTAAGGATATGAATTCAAAATCCCAGTCTTTCCTTGTTTCCTGAGCCCCCCCCCCCCCTCGTTTCAGCATCATCCCTTTCCACTTTGAATTATAGCTGTCTGCTTGTGTTATGCACAGGTGCCTTAACTGTGTAGCTATGAAATGTCAATCAGGTAATCCCAAACTACATTCTATTGGAAGGATAAACTTATCCCACTTGACTCATACCCTGTCTGCCTCCCTTCAACTCTTTATTAATTGCTATCCACAGCTTATCCTCGGGGTAATAAAATGCGCTTGAATGGTTTATAAAACTAAAGGGACCAAGGGGACTAAAAACATTTTCACTGCCTGTATTTTGCTATCCATATCCATGAAACAGAGCTTCCAGTTTCTCAGTTTTTGTATTATCTTTTGTTTAGACTGTTCCCACATATCTTTAGCTGACATGTCAAAGTCACTGTTCTGTTAAGGGTATGGTGTAGTTTCCTGGCATTCTGGAAAAGAAGTATAGATGTTTTCTTTTTTTTTTTTTTTTTTTTCACATTATGCATAACTAGTTCAATGTGCTGCCTCTCCACTAAACCATATAGATCCATATCTATCAGTTCTGGCAACATTTTCACCATTCTTTTAGTCATTATAGAGAAAAACACTTCATAGTCATGGTTTAGAATTGAAATGGGCTTATATGAAGCTGGATCTGATGGGTCTTTACTATCTTTTGGTATTATAGCCACTAAAGCTTTCTTCCAGGAAGCTGGTGCTTCTTCTCATTTTAAAAACTTTTAAACAAAACCCTTATCAATTTCTTCCCTTCTAGCTTCCAAACCTGGAGACTTTCTTACATCTCTTTGTATCCTAACTGTTCGTAACTGAGCCTCATCTATCTCTAACCTTGGCATATTTAATTCTTCAATAAACATTCCATTTGTACTTTTTCTTGATTTCCACATTTCTTTGCTTTATACAGATTTTCATAAAATTTCCGAAATATTTCTAATACCTCTACATGATCTGTGGTTATTTTCCTTTTTATAGGCTTCCTAAGCTCGGTAACAACCCTTTCTAATTTCTTTTGCCTGAGACATTGTACTAAAAGCTTTTTGTGTTCTGGAGTTAATATCCACAAACAGTTGTTTAACAGCAATCTTTCTAAACTGATGCATATTATCCAGGTAGTCCTTATTTTTTAGCACTCTGCTGTTGCACCTCTTCTTCTGTGAGATTTTCCTTATTCTGCAATACTTTAACCTTTGTCATTACCTCTAAATAATTATTTCTTAACCATATCTCTTTTTCTTTTATTTCTATCCTGTTTTTAAAATCCACTTTCATTTTATCCCACTCCTTAGCTGTATTTTTTGAAGAAATGTCTGTTTCCTAATAACTCCCAAATAATTTCCACTACCCATTCCTTAAATTCCTCTCTGATACCTTACATTTTTATTCTAGTTATTATTGGTGCATGGTCTGAAGTACTTATTGGATGTGTATCAAAACTTTCAATTAAATGTACATGTTTCTATAAAAATATAATTTCTGCCTAGCCTAGCCCAGTTTTTGTATCTTGGAGAATAATGTCAATTCTCTCTCTGTGCTCCTGCTGCTGAATTTATATCTTCCATACCAAATATTTTCATATTTTTTTTGTTGTATTTTCTCATCTAGGCTCCCCATATAGATCCCTACTGTTGCAAATCAAATTCCGGTGCCCACCTATAAATAATATTCCAATCTGAAACCTGAATATTGCTCCCAGAATCTTCTTAAGCTGCATTGTAGCAGTTTTAGTTGGGGTATAAATGCATGCCAGCATAATCCTCCTCCCTTGTCGGTAGTCCCTTACTACTACAATCTGCTGTGATCATCTTTTTTTTCCCCACTTCTATCACTGTTGGAGCTCCTCTAGCAATTAATGTAAGTACTCCTTTCTTACTTTGCCCCAGGTATTCCCCTGAATGACTATCCTGAAAACCTTTCTTTATCAAATTCACATGTTCAGTTACTCCCCTTTTACCTTTTCGAAGATTTTCTGTTGAATAACCATTTTTAAGTCATTTCTTTATCAAATTCAAACCAAGCAGAAACTTCACAGTGTGGAAGGTGTGAAATTCACTCCTTGAAATTTGTTATACACCTAGTTGACTATTAAAAATCAAACTTTAAAATATGTACTACAAAGTAATAAAGTAAAATAGTAGCTAGTCCGCAGTTGAGTTAAGAAAGGAATATCCTTTATTGAAGCACACAAACAAGCAATCCTAGTTGAGTATAATGAAAAACATTAAACACATTCATTATTTATATGTAATCAGGTTATTTAGAGCAAGGGACTGGTTACAGAGGGTGATTCTGTTATGGGCAATAAAAGCATTTAACTCGTTCCTTTAACCAAGTTCCCCTTTCCCCTTGACACCATAGTCTAAACTGAGGCTTTGCTACCTTAGAACTGAAACTAAAAAGCTAGAGACAAAATACATAGTGTAAGACCAGATTATATAATTTATTAATCCAAACTTTATTAAGAAACCAATTCACTAACAAAATGATTAATTAAATAACAAAAAGATCTACTACTAGACATCTGTCAGAGTAACTATTAGTAACTTATAAAGTAAAACACTTTTAACAAAGATTGCTTTCATACCAAATAAATACTTCTTCAGGTTTGTGTGTAAAAAAAACATATAATATTAATGAGCATGTGAATAAATCTATAAGTGAATTCCTAACTAGGCTGAAAAACATAGCTGTAATTGCTAAGGTGGAAGTATGTTAAAAATAAAGCATTAAAGCCCTGGGGTCTGTTCAAGTATGGCATCTAAGAAAGCACTTGAGTTAAAGGAATAAAAGAATCAGAAAACACTGCCAATGTCAGTTATTTTCATTGTACAATATTTACAATGTTTGATATTTGTTTATAACAGTATTAGCATGTAACTTCAGCATTAATCAGTCCCGTATCAGACTTTTAATAGTCTTTTAAACTGTGGGGCATTTTTCTGAGTTCTAGTTTATGGTGCAGTAATAATTAAGCCCCAGTTTTCTAAAAGAGTTCAGTTTCAGCTGCCACAGTAGTTCATGTTTTTCTAAACGATTAGGGATGTCTCCTTCCAGTTCCAAAAGGTCAACACAATCACTAATTTGAAATTTAAAGCCAGTGTGTTTTTGTGAAGCTGCAGGTGCTGAACTAGTGCATTTTTCTTGCAGTTAGCTCTAATTTGGGGAAGATGGCCAGAAATCCTTCTTTTAAGTCTGTTTTGCATTTTCCCCACATAAAATGCTTCACCGTCATTGCAACTTGCCCTGTAAACCACCTGCTTTGAGTTGCAGTCACCTCCTGCATTGACTTTAATCAGTTTATTTAAATAAGGGCAGAAAAACATGTCTCCCTTCTATATGTGCTGACAAAAAAAAAGTTGGCTTCACACTTATTGGTGCATGTATCCAGTGGTCTGGGCCCTACCTTCAACCCAACTCCTGATGTTTCTGGCTTTGTTATATACAAAAGAAGGAACTTCTCCAAGGATGTCCATTAGATGTGAGCTTTCAGTAATTATGGCCCAGTTCTCTCTAATAACATTAATGATGCTGTGATAGTCAATAGTAAAGGTCAAGATACAACTGTCTTTAGATTTATTCCATATATTTCTTTAAAACCCTCCTATAATGACTATTAAGTGCTAGTGAATTTGTTCTTTTTAGTTCAAATATAGGTTCCAGAATGCTTCTTAACATATTGCTTTCATATCCCCTCACTAAAAAAATCATTTTCAAGATCATTTAGGTTCTTAAGGAAGGGTTCTATTTTCATGGTGATCCTGGCCAACCTGTAGCCCTGGGACTTAACATTATATTCTATCCTAGTGAGATAAAGACTCTTATTATGTAGCAGGAGATTTACTTTGATAGGTTTTTTTGTAAAGATTTGTATGCATTTTTACCTTGGTCCAAGTCTTCAGTAATCTGCATATCTAAGAAGACTGCTGAAGTGGTGAAATGTAGAAAGCTGGTGATTTGATTCAGATAGTTGATAAAATGTTCTAATTTAGCACCATCTCCTTTCCACACAATAAAGTTGTCATCAATAAAGTGCAGATACACTGTGATATGTTGCATGTATTCTCTGTTGTTAAAACATAATCCTCCTCCCGCTTGCCTAGGGCTATGTTGGCTAGGCTAAGGGCCATAGCTGCCCCCATGACTATACCAGTCTTTTGTTTATAGTAATTTGCATTAAACATAAAACATTTTGTAGCTAAGCACCTTATTTAAAAGTTATCAAATTCACAAGCTCAGTTCTTTCCAAATATGTCTCCTATAGCATAGCTATTTGTAGTATGCATTTCTTAATATAATTCACTGCTCTCTTGCTTATACCTGAGAGAGTATTCATATTCAGAGATTAAAAACTTAGAAAGATTAGAAAGTGTTACCTTTTTGGTAAGAAGTTATTATTCCTAACTGTTATATCCAAGTAATTTTTTATATGTCCAGCTTCAGCTTGTGTGTTACTTGCATATTCTAATGTTAAGTAGGTTGATCTTTTATACAGACATTTCTTGTCATATCAGTTTGAACCTATGTCATCTTTTACAAATCTCTTTGTTTTAATAAAAACCCTCAAACAAAATATCAAACACACCCAGAACACCTTCATAACCTGTTAACACAATACAAACAAACAAAACTATGTGCATCTTCAAAAAATTATGTTTACCCCTCCTAATAGGAACAATTATCCCAGACTGAGAGCTACACTCACAGGCTTTAAGTGACCTTTAGTTAAGGTTATCCATGCTAAGATGCATGTTACCACCTGTGCTTCTACTTGCACTGAGTACTGTCTGATTTTGTCTTGTATTTATTCCTATTCCAGATGTAGAAAACAACTTGAATGCTTTCAGAAAGCATTATATTTTAGCCATTGAAAGAAAAAATGTTCTGTTTTTGCCCTCATATCAGTTTGTCTCCATAGAAACATGAAATCCAGATACACAGTTGCTTACAGCTACAAGCTTCTTGTGTAGCACTGTGAACATTTATTTGTTAAAGGAAAACTTTCCTTACATTCAGTATTCTCTTATTTGCTTGCTACCATTTTAAAACTTGTTATATTAAGCCAAGGGCCTTAATCCAATCATTCCCCTTTGTAAAAGTATGAACAAGTGTATCACTTTTACTTATATCATGGTTTGTATACTTTTAGAACCCATCCCTTACTTACCTCAGCAACCCAAAACAATAGTGTATTATCTTAAACTTGCTTTTGTCAATGCTTTCTTCTCTTTTTATTTTGTAGTGCGTACATTTCTTAGAACTAAAGAAGAAATAATATGAGAAAAACAGGAGGTGCGCCTTCACTTTACTATCCCTCTGGCACATAAAAAATAACTGAAAATGCTATACTTTGTAACAGGCAGTGTACATTATGCTTTATAAAATTAGTGTTAAGAAAAATGTTTTACTTATGATTGCCTCTAAATGTATCGTTATGAGCACTAAAACTAGTCATCCTACATTAAGAAGGCCCTCCTGCATCCCTGTGGTAGAATTGTGCATCCTGGGACCCATTTGAGTTGGGGGTTGTTGGACTAAGACTCAGTTTTGGGCTTTCCCATTGGTTAGTTTATATTAAAACTGTAACTTTGCTTGTATTTAATCACTGCTGTTACACGGATTTGCTCTCAGTTTGGCGGAGCTGCTCTGAGTTTGGCGACCTTAGCCAGAGACCTGGAGTGAATCTGAATCTGAACTATATCCAAGTTATACACTGTATTCAACAAAATATAAGTATATTCTAAGCTTGCATTGCACTTTTTTTAACTAATTATTGCTTCATTTTTTGCTGATGTTCATCGTGCATACAGCTGCAGTCATAACAGATGGGTTATTCTGCCGTCAGGCGGGTCCTCGGTCGGCCGAATTCCAAAGTCTAGGTCCAGCGTCGGTTGTCGTCGCTTCTTCCCTGACGTCAATACGACAGGGGTATAAAAGAACCAGCCGACGCCATTTTCTTCAGTCTTTCTTGCCGCGCGGTGCCCGAAGCAGAAGCAGTTCACAAGTGCCGGTCGGACAGCTCCTGAAATTACGAAAATTTTGCAACCGAAGTCTTCTTGAAAGCTAAGTACCCCGTTGGGGAAACTTTTCTTGCTTCAGACCAATGTCAGACAAAGTTAATAATTGTATTTCTTGTGGGAAGCAAATACTGCATAAGGATTTCCATTCCCTCTGTATTCCTGGTTTAGGCCCAGACCACGACGTCTCGGTCTGTCGTTTTTGTGCTACCTTCAACAAACACACCATTAAGCATCGGGCGGAGTTCACCCAGCATTATTTTGGCAAAACATTTAACTATATTATGTCATCGGATACTCCGACTCCAGTTTTGTCTAAAAAGCGCAAAGATAAGGACCGACACACGAGGTCCGTGGCCTCTTCTGACACCACGCCAAAGCTGACTCCACGTGGCTCAGTTCTCAGCGAGGTGCCTCCACAGCCCCTGACTACTGACGACACTTCATTGGCGGTGTCTCCTGTGCCCGAGGTCGCAGGCTCCTTGGCCCACACCCCGACTACAGATACCGAAGCCAGTCTTGGCGGTGAATCTCAAAACGTGGACAGGTCCACCTCCTCTCAAGGTGTCTTCAGACCTTCCTCTTCTTTTTCCATCAAGGCTTTCACTAAGTCTAAAGCAGCCATGCATTCTAAGAGGCAAGCTTCACAGGGACCATCTCCAGGCCCCATGCCCAAAAAACAGATGCTTAAAATGGCTGAGGATTTAATTACTCTTATCAGGGGTTCTCAACCCCCCCCCCCCGGACAAAGGGCCCAGAATGGAGGAAGAATCCCCCTCCTCTAATCAGGGCTTCATTATTTCAGATAATGATGATCAGGAACATTCTTACTCCCCTTTTGAAGACTCTGATGCAGAGGAGTCCATTCCCTCTGTATCCCCCCAGAGGATTACTCATTTGGGGAAACTTTGCATACCTTAAGAGAACACTTCCACTGGGAAGGCCAAGATTATTCAGATTCCAAGAAAAGGCTTAGGAAATTTCTCTTGCTACCTCAGCACAGGCCTCTGGCTATACCTCCTGTCTTGGACATACTAGATGATGTGTACTCGGAGGCCTGCCTTAACCCGGATTCTCTACCTCCAGCCCCAGTCAAGCCTGACAGGTACTACAGGGTTCCTGACTCACACCAATTTCTATACAAAAGCCATGCTGCTGACCCAGAAACCATCTCACAGGGCCCCAAGGGAATTAAGGCCTCCACTGCTAAAAATCCATTACCTTCCGAGAGAGATTCCAGATCCTTAGAAAGGTGGGGAAAAAAGGTATATACCTTGGCTACCTTAACCATGAGGGCAATAAACTGTCAGTTCCATATGCTAAAGTACCAACAGTTTTTGTTATCACAATTGAAAAGTAAAATGTCACAACCTGAACAACCAGACTTGAAGGAGTTGCAGGATTTGATGCATAGTGCAGAACAAGTGGGTAAACATACCTTACAAATGTGGTTTTGATGCTCTAGAGGCCTCATGTAGAGCTGCTGTTACAGGATCAGTCATATGTAGACATGCCTGGCTCAAGGAACAAACCTTGCCAGATCATGTCAAAGCTAAATTACTAGATGCCCCTCTACAAAAGGATGTATTATTTGGTGCTAATGCTGAGGAGGTATTAAGGAAAATGGAGGAAAAGGCTAAATCAATGCAAACTGTGAAAGATTTTCTACAGGTACAACCCCCACATTTCAGTAGAAATTGGCCTTCCAAAAATTGGTCCTTTCCAGCCACGGATAGACCCCAAAGAGGTAGATGCAGGCGCCCGAGGGGCAGGGGGCAATCCCAAGGATCGTTTAGAGGCAGACAATGGCAAGCTCCTACACAAAGAGGTGGTGAGGATAACTCGCAACCATTCAGAAAGCAAGCCCAATGACTTTCCCCTTTGCATGCCAAGCAAGACTCTAATGGCAGCACCTTTAGGCGGAAAACTGGCATTATTTTCAAAAAAAATGGCATATTGTCACAAAAGACAAATGGATCCTGAACATTATAAACAGAGGCTACAGATTCCATTTTCACACCCTTCCAAAAATGAGAGGCATGCCAAACCTGCCACACAATCAAAGGGCAGAGGCACAAAGACAAATTACAGATCTCATAGACATGAAAGCTATTCAAGAGGTACCTATGCATGAACAAGGTCAAGGTTTTTATTCCAGACTATTCCTGGTACCAAGGAAGGGAAAAGATTGGAGACCTATTTTGGACCTATCCATCCTAAACACATTTCTACTCGTGCCAAAATTCAAGATGCTCACTCTACAGCAGCTTCTTCCCATGCTGGGCAAGGAGTCTTGGCTGGTAACATTGGACCTCAAGGAGGCATACCTGCATGTCCCAATCAGACAAAATTGCAGAAGATACCTCAGATTTCTTGCAGGTTCAACCCATTACCAATTCTCTGCATTGCCCTTTGGCTTATCTACTGCGCCCAGAGTATTCACGAAATGCCTGGCATCAGTAATTGCCTACTGCAGACTTCAAGGGATACAAATATACCCCTATTTGGACGACTGCCTGATCCAAGCGGACAGCAAGCGCATTCTTCTGAAACATCTGGCTTATGTAATAATGTTGTTGAATTCTCTGGGATACACAGTCAACAAAAAGAAATCAAGGCTAATACCCTCTCGGAAAATAATTTTCCTGGGTGCCAACTTGGACACAAACACCCAGATGACCTACCTCACGCCAGAGAAGCAGGAGCAACTAACTCAATACTTCAGAGCACTAGCAAATTGCACCAGGCTGACTGCAAGGAAAATCCTGCAGGCTCTGGGATTCATGGCATCTTGCATCTTACTAATCCCATGTGCAAAGCTGCATATGAGGAAACTTCAATGGTACCTGAAAAACCTATGGTCTCAACACAGCCACAGTTTGGAAACAATAATACCACTAATTCCATATCTTCAAAAGGAATTTCTGTGGTGGGCTCAAGCATGCCAAACAAACACAGGTCTTCCATTCAGCAAGCCTCAAGCAAATCAAGTCATCACAGCAGATGCCTCGGACTACGCCTGGGGGCGCACATGACAGATCGGAGGATTCAGGGCAAATGGTCCCAAAAAGAAAAGCACATTCACATCAATCAAAAGGAAATGCTAGCAGTAATAAATGCTATTATAGCTTTCAAAGACGTTCTGCAACCAGGCCAACTATTGATAAGAACGGACAACACCACAGTAATGTGGTACATAAACAAACAGGGAGGAACACATTCATACCCCCTATGCAGACTGGCCATGTCACTTTGGAACATGGCCATGGACTTACAAATCGAACTACAAGCACAGTACTTGCCAGGCAAGGAAAGCACGCTGGCAGACAACCTAAGCAGAAATATGACAGATCCACATGAAAGGAGGTTGCATCCTCAAGTTTTTACAGAGATAATCCAAGCATGGGGAAGGCCAGACATAGACCTCTTTGCCTCCCACAAAAATCACCAATTGACAAAATTCTGCTCAAGGATTTTTCATCCAAAGGCCTGGAGAGTGGACGCTCTTTCTTTCAGTTGGACATCAATGACAGTTTATGCCTTCCCACCTTTTCCTCTGCTGCCCAAAGTTCTATTGAAAACCAGAGCAGACAGACCAAAGATGATTCTCATTGCTCCAGACTGGCCAAGACAACACTGGTACCCACTCCTGGGGAGCCTGACGCATTCCCCACCATGGACCCTGCCTGTAATGCCTCTTCTCCTGACTCAGCACAGCTTCAAAACTCTTCGCAGTCAGCTAAAAACACTCAATCTAGCCACATGGAAGATTCCTTAGCATCACAACAGACCCTACTCTCCAAGGAGGTGCAGGATGTCATTTTGGAGGCCAGAAGGCCGTCTACTAGAAAAGCTTACTCCGCAAAATGGAAACGGTTTTGTGTCTGGAATGAGAAAAAGGGCCAGGATCCTGGAAAACTAAATTTACCTCAAATATTACAGTATCTAGCTGAGCTGCTAAGCAGTGGACTTTCATTCTCCTCCATCAAAATCCATGCCTCAGCCATTTCTGCAGAATACAACACTGATCCACCCTTATTCTCTCACCCCCTCTTAAGACAGTTCCTCAGAGGGGCTAAGAATCTAAAACCCCCAAGGAAACAACCAATACCTGCTTGGGATTTCAATTTCATTCTGGAAAAATTGACTTTGCCTCCTTTTGAGCCAACTGCCTCATCAGATTTGCAATATTTGTCCTGGAAAACAGCTTTCCTTCTGGCTATTACCTCAGCTCGTAGAGTTTCAGAACTACAAGCTCTCATGGCTGTGCAGCTTTTTATCATCTTCCATCAGGACAGAGTTTCATTACGAACCAACCCGTCCTTTATGCCAAAAGTGGTATCCAGGGTAGCTTTGAATCAGGCCATACACTTACCTACCTTTTATCCTAATCCTCAAAACCAAGGGGAGAGATTACTACATTCCTTGGACATCCACAGACAACTGCATTATTATTTGGACAGAACAAAGCCTTTCAGAAAATCAGAACAGCTCTTTGTGTCCTATGCTATAGGAGCTCAAGGAAAGCCAATTTCCAAACAGGCAATCTCAAAATGGATAGCCCACTGCATACGCTTTTGCTATCTTTTCATGGCAAAACTGTACCTACAGGCATCAGATCTCACTCCACAAGGGCCACGGCTACCTCTGCAGCCTTTCTCAGAGGAGTTCCTACCAAGGATATTTTAGAAGCAGCCACTTGGAGTTCTGTGCATACCTTCTCCAAGCACTACCACCTTCCTCTATACTCCATATCTAGAGCGGGCTTTGCCACTGCAGTCTTGCAGGGCATTCTGGCTCCTCCTAGTTCCACCTAGTGCCTACCACCCCTTTCTTAGCTTTGGGGTTCTACCCATCTGTTATGACTGCAGCTGTATGCACGATGAACATAGTACAGTTTTGTACCTACCATAAATGTAGATGTTCGAGTGCTAATACAGCTGCAGTCCAGGTTTCCCTCCCATCTTCCCCTCTTGGGACAGGCCTATTGGCTAACATATCCTCATGCTACCAGATTGGGGTATTCATTCATGATGTATTTGCTTGCACTACTGTATTCTGATTATATGGCATTGCTTTATTACACAAATTTATGTATTGCCTTCCTTCTGGGGGCACCTGACATCTGGGGCAAGAAAAAATGAAGAAAATGGCGTTGGCTGGTTCTTTTATACCCCTGTCGCATTGACGTCAGGGAAGAAGCGACGACAACCGACGCCGGACCTAGACTTTGGAATTCGTCCGACCGAGGACCCGCCTGACGGCAGGAGAATGCATCTGTTATGACTGCAGCTGTATTAGCACTCGAACATCTACATTTATGGTAGGTACAAAACTGTACTTTCTGCTGCTGTGACTATTTTTTTCTGCACTTTGAATTTTTAGTATTTCTGCATTTTATAGCATAGGCTAGATTCAGACTTGCTGAATCCTAGCTGTTTGGTATTTATTGAGCACGAAAACCAGCCATGCTACATTAAGAAGGCCCTCCTTGTACCCTTGTGGCAGAAGTGTGCAGCTCAGGGCCCATTGGTTAGTTTGTGTTAAAACTGTTTAACTTTGCTTGTATTTAAGCACTGCATTTGCATGCAACTGTGCACTGCTCAACAGAGTTTAGCGCTGCCGTGTATAGATTCAAATGCTTATAAACACAATTTTTACATTGATATCAGCTGGAGAACCTTCCCTAGCCCCTCTGCGCGCAATGCAGTTGTGCATTGCTACCCAACAAGCAAGTTGGCTATGTATTCTGAGGTGCTGATGCAGTCTTTCACCCTTAGCACTCCAGAGAATAGCCACATTTATTAGTCTCACAAGCAAACTCTGATCCATCTAGCCCATCCCCACTAGTTACAATATATACCTGCCATAATGGATGGACAGTTTCCCACCATTTCTCTAGCCAACCTGATTGACATGGGCATCCTGAAGCAATGTAGCAATTGCCTTACGTATACTGACAACTACTTGCTCCTAACAAACAAATACAGTATGTGAGAGATGTGACTATACCATGAAATTGTAACCAGTCCTCTCACATAACAATAAACAAGACATACAAGAGGTTGTCAGCACAGATAACTCACCTCTCACACAAGATAAAAGGTCAAGACACACAAACACACATATGCAGAGATACTCACCAAGAGCCTACCAAAAGACCAGAGACCTCCTAAGCGCAAGCAACATATGTGTACTGATACATGAACAGAATCCACAACTACACATAACACACATATTAGTGTCTCAACAATTAAGCCCCTAAGGCAAAACACCTCAAACCTAATGTTCTGATTATAGGTGACTCAGTAGTGAGACACACAGATGTCCACCTCACCAGGTTGAACAAAAAGGTCACGGTCAGCTGCCAGGATCCATCAAGTCACACATGTGCTCAAATTGCTCAGCAACAATTACTGATATGACTTTGTCATAATACATGTTGGTGTGAATGACCTGAGACGTACCTCTCTGGACTATTTGAAGAGAGGCATGACTGAACTCTGATTTTGTGTCCCACACAGATATGTCCCTAGCCCTAAGCAGCATTCTACCTTCACCTAGGATGATGCCACAATACAGACAAAAAATTATTGATTTCAATAATTGGCTTAGCTTCTAGTGTCATTCCATGGGGATCCAGTATTTGTCTGCCTGGGAAGATCTGGTAGACAGTCCACATTGCTTTGCCAGAGTTGGCCTTCACCTGTCTCTTCAAGGCTTTCGGATACTGGCAAAGACGCTTGCCTCCCCCATGGTGCCTTTTTTTAGGCAGTGGCCAAACAACAAAACTTCTGACGTAAAGAAATCCACTAAAGACAAACTTGGGGTCATGCTGCATAATGCTAGGAGCTTAAACAGTAAATTGCACACCCTGTAAGCACACCTCACCTTGGAAGATGCTGAAGTTTGTGCAGTCACTGAGACTTGGTTCAAGGCTGCTGAGAGTGTCCCAGCTGGGCAAGTCTACAATGCCTTTCACACATTTAGACCCCCCAGAAAGAGCTTGAAAGAACCAAAGGTGGAGTTGTATCCATCTTACTTGCATCCAAATACACCTTGAAAATGGTGAAACAGTGTGACACTCTTGAGCTACTCCAGGTCCAGTTAATTATAGGTAAAATACCCCTCCACATCATCGCTAGCTACAAGTCTGTCACCATGAACCAGGAGAAGCATACCGCCTACCTGAACTTGTTAAAGTCACTCATACACAGCCAAACACCTTGGTCGTGGGAGATTTCACCTCTCCTTACATCGATTGGGCATCTTACATAAGCACAAACACAATTGCTATGAGGTTCCTGGACTTTAATTTAGATGCCCAGGAACAGTTGGTCTGCACCCCTACAAGGGACTAAAATGTCCTGGATGTAGTGCTCACCAACATGGGTGTTCACTGCACTTCCTCCCTGTGTTGCCCTCCCTGGTAAAGTCAGAACATAAAGCTGTTTTGTTTGAAGTAAAGATCAAACTGACACCCCCATAGAAGTAAAAAAAAAAAAAAAGAAAAGAAAAATGTCTCTAAAGTAAACTATTGCCTACTAAGCGATGGGATAAAAAGTTTCAAAGCCCCTGCCAATGTAGCAACAATGACTCCTACGGAGAGGAATCCACAAATGCCCTGTATAGCCACTTAAACAAATGCATGGACTCCGGTGTACCTAACAGGATTAAAACCAGGTCTTCCCGTAAAAACAAGCCACCCTAGTGGGCTGTAAGTATAAATAAGTTATACAGCAAAAGAAAGAAATTGATATCTGGGAAGAGGAGGAAACTTGCTCAACAGAGGAAGAATACCATCCACAGCTTGAACAAGCAAATCAGATATCTTAAGTTCTCTAAGGCTGGCTACAAGGCTAAATTAGCATCCCTAGCTAAAGACAATCATAAGGCATTCTTTAACTACATCAGAAGCCTAAAAGCTGTGTGCCAAACTTATAGTGGATGGGACCATTCACACTGAACCTGAGGAAATTGCCAACCTGCTAGCCAACAGATTTGGCAATAAATTCACCCCCTGTCTGCGCCAGACATATACCCCAAAGCATTCTTGACACCAGTCCTATACCAAGTATCTCCAAATAATAGGTCAAACAAGCAGTCTCCAAGGCCAAAAGCACAGTCTCTGTGGGACCTGATAACATCCCAGGCTGCTTATTAAACAATCTAAAACAAAATGTAGCAGAACCACTCAGCACTTTCTTTAACCATAGCCTGAGAACTGGCTTTATCCCGGCAGAGTAGAGAACTGCAACAGTAATCCCCTTGCATAAAGGGGGGCCCATCAACTGACCCTGAGAACTCTCAACCCATAAGCCTAACCAGCCTCATCTGCAAGGCCATGAAAAGAATTGTCATGGACCTTATCCACAAGGACATAGGTGACCTTCAAACTCTTGACCCGACCCAGTTTGGTTTCAACAAAGGTAAATGTTGCTTATTAAACCTAGTGGACTTCTTTGAGAATGTCACCAAAGCCCTGGATGAGGGCAGAACAGTACATATTTGCCTATCTTGATTTAGCCAAGGCCTGTGACACAATCCCTCATTTAGGTAACAGAGAAACTCTCCCAGCTGGAGATTAACTTGTACATTACTGATGGGTAACCAACTGGCTCACCCACAGAATGCATACTGTCAAAGTTGGGGAGTTCACCTCCACCGGTAACCCAGTTATAAGTGGTGTACCACAGTGATCTGTGTTGGGTTGTCTACTGTATGGAATCTATTTCTCTGAAGTCCAGGTGAATGTAGATGGCCTGTGGCTTACCAGGTGTGCAGATGACTATAAACTGGGTGCAATCATAGAGTCCCCCAATGATGTTATATTACAGAAAGGGCTGACACAGACCATGATTGGTGCCAAACTTAGAGACTAAAACCCAACACAAAAAATGTCTCATTATCCCCTTTGGCAAAGTAGTAGTCCCAGGTAATTATGACATAGATACCACTCCTCTAAGCTCAAACTCAGTGGTGCAAAACTTGGGAACACAGGTTGATAACAATCTAAACTTCAATCACCATGTGTCCATAGTGGTAAGAAAAGCAGTCTGCATTGCACATCTCATAAATAAAGGCATCATATCCAAGACCAGGGAGGTTATAGCTCTGCTGTACTTGACCCTTAAAACACCACTAATTGAGTACAGTGCTCCTTCTGTATGTACCTTACCAGACACCTTCAGCAACTGGAGAGACCACAGAGGTTTCTAACCAAGAGAATCCAGGCCTCCAAAACATGACATACATGGAAAGTCTGAAACCCTGTCACTGTACTCTATACTCTGTATCATACAGGCTGCTGAGAGGCAACCTGTACCTGGCCAACTGAGCAATCTCGGGCCCTGTCCTAATGAAAATGCACATCCGCAAATCAAATGGGACAAGAATAATTCACTCCAGGGATCTCAACCTAGCCTGTGACATTAACAGAGCATGCTGGAGAGACAGATGCATCTCACAGCAATTGCCGCTCCTCTGGAATAAGCAGAGCTCCTCAATGACCCTATTTAAGTGCTACCTTGACAACTGGATGGACCGTAAATTCACCCCAGTAGTGACACATATGCCCCTCATGGATAGGGCAGTAGGTGCTGATCGCAGAATTGCTCTATCATCAATGGCCATCTAACTATGGTCAGTAAGGGTACTCTGTTTTTTACACAGCTAGGCCTATAAAGGCCTTAGGGCCAATTAGGCTAGTAACCTCCTATGGACATATGAATTTCGGTCTCTGGTTCATTTCCAACATACTCCTGGTTCTTCTAGTCATCTCCTGTGTTTTTGTCTCTCAAGCATTTTCCTTTGGAACGTTGAAAAGGGTTTCACAAGCAAAGTCTATGAGCTTTATTATCTAAGAATAAGAAATATATTGGCTTCTGTTTGCTTGTGTACTTTTTGTTGGACAAATTTTTGTATTTCCTCCTTAGCATATTCTGCATCAAAAATGACTTTGTTCCTCCAGGAAAAAAATATTCTGAAGATAGCTGGGTACAGCAGCTTGAGTCTCACAAAACTGCCTCTCGACATTCCCTGATTGCTGGAATAAATTTTATCCTCTTCTACCTGGTGTACCACGAGTAACCATTTTCCAGAAACACTCTGCATGTTTCCAACTTTAACTATGTTGTCCTTCTGCCACAGTTTTATTAAAATCAGCTCTTTCTGCTGGTAGGATTGCATCTTTACTGTTACAGGTCTCTACTGCTTTCTCATAGCCAGGTTTGGAGTACACACACAATGTACCATTTGAATTAATAACTCCTGCTGTGGAATACCAGTGCAGTTGCTTATTTGTGCTTTCATAAAACTAATATAGCCTGTTCCTTCCAATTTCTCTGGTACAGCAGAAAATTTGGGGTTTTCCCTACATGCTCTGTCTTCTAATTCTAATGTTTTTTGAAACATCTTTTCTTGAGCAGTCTCATACTCAGCCATGCTTTTCTTCATGCAGACCTCTGATTTTTGCAATTTTATCAGCTCATCTGAATGTCTTTTTAAAGTTTCTTCCATTTTTTTCCTGCCTTTTGTTATTTGATTTGGTATACTCCTTCAGTGTTTCATTTATTTCAATCAGCTCTGAGCACTTTTGATTCTTGTAGATTGCTGAAAGACATGTCTTGCACCAAATCTGAAGCTTTTTTGCTGAGCAGCTGCAGGAGTCTTCCTAGCCAGTGTTTTCTCCTCATCCTTTGTGGTTAATTATCTTTCAGGATCCCTGAATTTCTTCTTTGCTGGCAAACAGGCAGTGCATTTAGTAGCTAGTAACTGAAGTTTACCCATAAAGAAAAATTCACTGGCTGTGTTTTTTGTTTCTGTTTTTACACTGGGAGAGCTGAAGTTAAGCTGTTATTCAGTGTGCACTTGTCTTGGAAGTCCCATGACAAATGGTGTCTTCACAATTAAGCTGACCACCAAGAAAATTCTTTATTAAAATTTGAAGGCATGCACGAGTTTAATGTTTTGAAATTGTATCCGGTAATTTTCTTTTTGAAAAATTTGCATCACCTTGTTAAAATGACAGTATTCAGTTATGGTTATAAAATATTGTTTGAGGAGCTGTTAACTTTAAAAAAAATATAAGTACTCTGCAGCTAAAATAAGTTGCTCGGTGTTCATTAATCTTTCTCTCACTGCAGCTTAGAAAGAAGTCTTGTGATCTGATGTTGTCGTCTTCATTCCTCCTCATGATAGTGTCTGGGATCCGACCCTCGGATGCAGCTGAGCCACATTTTCCAGACTTGGATCTGACTCTTGAGCTTCTCCCTCTTACCCATAACGCACTACATCCACCCAAGCACCTCAAATCTTGTTTGCCACTTCAGTGTCTAGACGTGGATCTCTGCACTCTTGAGCTCTATTTGCCTTCCTCAGGAAAGTCAGGATAGTGATAACTTCTGTATATCATTGGTGTTGTAAGTGACCTCCCTCTTCTTAGCTCTTAAAACATTTAATGTGTGTGTGCATGTGAGCATTTCTCTGTGCTGTGCTTATTCCTGTCGGGGGAAAAAAAAAAAAAGTTAGATTTGCCTAGTTTTTCTAGTTAAAATTTACAATTAAAGGAAACGTAGAGTTATAGTCTTGTTCCATTTAAAGTTTAAGGGTAGTTACCCTTTTTTTTTTTTTTCCAGCTCTTAACCTCTTGTTTGAGTGTCCATTGGCTTTGGGAATATCGTGTCTGACAGACCTTCCCCCAGCTTTAAGCAATGCAGTACTTGTGGGCATAAAATCCCCAATCAAGATGCCCACAAAGAGTGCGTGTGTTGCTTAGGTGCAGACCATCTTAAAGCAAAATGTGTATTCTGTGCTTCCTTTAATCCATGGACCCTAGCAGACAGATGTAACAAGTTGATACTGAGGGTCTTCTTCCATCTTCAGCTCCTGAGGCTCAGACCGCTTACTTATCTTCAACTTCCTCTTCTGCAAAAGCAACAAAAAAGAGGTCTCTCCCTGCGAGATCCTTTGGAACCGAAAGCTAAGTCCAGGAAGACTTGGGATCTGACCCCCTCAGATCCAAAGAAAATGTCTACCCCGTTGGCTCCACCAGCATCCTTGGATCCAGGGAAGTTATATCTTTGTCGCCTCCTTCATGTCAACACCAGTGCCTGCTCCACTGGCTGGGGATCCAAGAGGTTCGAGTAAATCTCCTGCCCACACAGTCAAGTCCAAGCACTCCCAGACCCCCTTGTCATCGTCTTCTAGATCATCTAGAAGTTTGTCAAAAGCGGACATGGACAAGATGATGAGGGGATCCCTCAAGGCCCAGATCCAGATGGGGGTATTCTCGGCTCCATCCCCCATTGGATCCGTGAGCTACCCAGGCCATACCATCAAGACTCTTTCTCCGATCTGGCCTTAAGTTTTGGAGTTGCATGTTTCTGAACTTTCATGTGTGTCAGGTTTTGTGCAGGGGAAACTCCCTTCCTTGACACCGATGTTCACTTTAACAGCCATGTTCCTGTTCCCTTGGAGCAGAAGTATTGATGCTGGGTCCAAGGGAATGGGATCAGTTCCGTCTTTGTCAGAGCCATTTCTCCCCTTAGGCGCCTTGGCCCTTGACAGTTTGGGTCTGATCCCTTCTGGAGGCCATGGATCTGGTACGAGTCCTGGCTGCTTTCCCCATCTATGACCGGGGAACCCCCCCGGCGGATGACCTCATTGATTTGGTTTCCCACTGGGCATGGAAGGAACCAAACACCATCGAGCCATTCCCAAGCACGTTGATAGGTTTCTGGTTCGCCCAGCAGATAGAAAGCATTGGAGTAAAGGTCCTGTAGTTGATGCCATCGTGGTGTTTGCAGCCACTAAGAAAGAACTGGCAGAAGAGACTACCAATGTCCATCTGCCTAACAAGGAGTTTAGAGCATTGGACAGGATTAAAAACTGTGTTTACACTTCAGCCACCTTTGCACTGAGGTTGTAAATTACTTAGCTGACTTTACCTGGCTGCAGAGGGATCTGATCAAGGAGCTTTCAGCCTCCCTCTCCGAGTCCATGCTTGCAGAGGAATTTAAGAAAGAGCTTGAGAGAAACTGTCTTCCATTGCCAATTCCTTGATGAGGTTAATCTCTCACACAACAGAAGGTACCTCACCAGCTGCAGATTCAGGGCTTTCCCTACGGAGGCATGCCTGGATGAGGCTATGTGATTTCACAGATCCCTTTAAGGTGACCTTTGTCAATGCTCCCTACAATGGCTCCTTAATTTTTGGGCCACTGTTTAGAGATACTCTCACCTGCAGCAAAAGTGATGGGAAGACCCTTATTGCTGTTGGAATCAAATTTTCTATGCCTCAAAGCTCTTTCTCCAGGAACCAAAGCGGTGGCAAGAAAATGTGACTACGTAAGTTCCAAGGACCTTTCCAAGACCCACATGGAAAACCCTCGTCTAGAGGCAGAGGAGGAGGGTTTAATGCTGGGCACCACCCTAAAGGCAGAGGGAGAACACAAAATCAGGGATTCAAAGACTCCTTTTCAACAAGCCCTATCAGCACTCCTGAGGCACTGCCTGACTGTCCATCTCTGGAGGTAGTCAGGGGTCAACTCGTTTTGCACTCAGAAGCCTGGACCCATTTGATTCAAAATCCCTGGATGCTAAATATAATATCCAGAGACTACTACATTCCCTTTTCCCTCCACCCTCCAAACTCAAACAAGAACCTCCCCAACGTACTACCCAGTCAGAGGGAGCAGACAGCATAGGAAATTCAATAAGTGCTGCAAAAGAGAGTCATCCAAGAGGTTCCAACCAAACAGAGAGGATTTGGAACCTACTCCTGCTTCTTTTTTGTGTGCAAAAAGATGGGACCCAAGACCAATTCTGGATCTAAGCAAGTTGAATTATGTAAAGAAGTTGAGGTTCTGAATGTTTATGGTTCAGTCCATCCTGCTGTTATTGCACAAGGACGATTGGATATGCTTGGTAGATTTCAAGGATGTGTACTATCGCATCAAAATAGACAGTCACTGGAGATATGTGCGCTTTTGGGTTGGAGCCAATCATTCCAGTTCAGAACACTGCCCTTTGGGTTCATCACAGCCCCCCAGGTGTTCACCAAATGCATGACAGTTGTAGCAGCTGGCCTAAGATTCAAAGGATTCTGGGTGTTTCCATACTTAGACAATTGGCTCCTTACCGCCCCCACGAGCCATCAACTTATCCAAACCAGACATTACTTACTCCATCATTTACACTCCCTGGGTATCACTGTAAATTTAAACAAATCCAGCATGACTTCAGTGCAGAACCTGGAACCCATAGAAATGCAACTGAACACGAGACATCTAATAGCCTCCCTTCCCTTGGACAGCGTAGGAACATTGAGGAATCAAGTCCGGGAACTGTTATCCCACCAGTCCCCCCTGCAAGACTTGTCTTACAATTACAATTCTGTTAGTCCCTCTAGCAAGGTTCTTCATGTGGATTCTTTGGTCAGATGTTCTTCGTGTTTCACTGTTAGTCACCACATTAGGGTTATCTGCCTGCAGGTAGCCCTCAGTCGGCCTGAATACCAGAGTCTTGGGATTTCTGCTTCGGTTGCTGTCGCTTCTTCCTTGACATCAGGGGTATAAAACAAGCAGCTGACACCATTACATCAGTTTTTCTTGCCGTGCAGTGTCTGAAGCAGAAACAGTTCGCAAGTGCCGTTTGGCCACCTCCTGAAATTTTCTTTTTTTCAGTTTCAGACATGGTCTTCTAAAAGATAAGTACTCTGCTGGGGATCCTTTTTTCTTGCTCTAACCGATGTCAGAAAAAGTTAATAGTTGTCTTGCTTGTGGAAAGCAAATACCTCATAGAGATTTTCATTCTTATTGCATCACCTGTTTAGGCCCAGACCCTGACGTTCCTCACTGTCAGTTTTTGCCTTGTTCAACGCCCAAACTATTTGTCGTTGTGCTATTTTTGTTGCTAAATTCTTTTACTCTCATTCTCCGTATTCCGAAATGGCTTCGATAAGCCATCCGACTACCCATCTTCTGAAAAAACATAAGGATAGTATTTCATCTGAGTATTTAAAACTTGCTAAACAAACAAAATGGCGAAGAGACATCTTCAAAACAACAGCTTCAATAACAAGCTTTTACCATATTGAACCTACTGAAAAGATTTTACTAATATTCCTTCTGAAAATATGTCTGAGTCTGTCTTAGAAACGTCAAACTGTCATGTTGTTTTAAACAAAGAGTTTTAACTTCATGTTTGTCGGAAAGCTATGGAGGTGTGTACCAATGGACTAACTTGATTGGTAACATTCATCATTCACTATAGGTTGTTTCATTGGATGATACCAACTGAACCCAGCTTACCTACTTGGATCTGAAGAAGACTTGAAAAAGCTGAAAGCGCTTGTCCATTGTTTACATCAGAAGGGTTCTTCACTTTTATGTTCGTTTTTCTGTTTTTATGACATCCATATGTTTTAAAGCTGTGGAATTACAATGCCACTTGACTTTTACAACAGCAAAGCTCTATATTTCATATATTGTGGATTCAATATGGTAAAAGCCGGTTATTGAAGCTGTTGTTTTGAAAGCTGTCTTTTCACCATTTTGGTTGTTTAGCAAGTTTTGAATACTCAGATGAAATACTAATACTTGTGGTGCAACGCTCTTCCAGTATTTACATTGTTTTTTGTTCTGCTGTGCGTTCTTTAGCGGAATTCCCTTCTTTTTCTGGAAAACATAAGGGTAAAGACAGAGACAGACCGCATAGGTCCAAAACTGCAGACGACACTTCCGTTAAGCTAGTCGCCAGTCCACCAGTACTCAGTGAGGCACTTTTGTAGCCCCTGATACCTGCTTCTACAGATTCGCATCTCTACTGAGACCCATTCAGAGTTCACTATGCTGCGAGATGCTTCTTCAACTATGGAACCTGTAGTAACAACATTATAGAAATTATGTTTTACTTATTATTTTTTTACTTGAAAATGTTTATAATGTAAGGTTAGATAAATGAGGAGACTTTACATTTTTACACAATTTTCATGTATGATTTTCACCATATTGCTGCTGCAATAAATGTATTCATTTGCTTGTTAAATAAGGCAGTTTTAAAGAACAGGAAATGCATATTATGTTCACAATGCTATTTTAACTACTCTTCCTTTAAATTTTAAGATGTAGAGACCAGCTGATTTTAATCATGGTTAAACATGGCTATTTTAACTTGATTTTTGTAAATGTTAGTATCTGATGAAGTTCAGAGAAGTATTTGGACAAAAAGAGCTTCATTAAACTTTGTGGATTCAGTCTTCAGTGAAGTTGCCAGTTGTTTTTTTTTTAATTTCTCAGTTTTTTGTATCTTGGATTTTGGAGTTTTTAAATACTTTGCAATGTAGTTTTGATGCCTTAGAAGCATCTTGCAGGCCTGCTGTCACTGGGTCTGTTCTTAGAAGGCATGTTTGGTTTAAGGAACAAATCTTGCTAGATCAAAATTACTAGACGCACCATTAAACCAAGAACGCCTGTTTGGCAATAAAGCAGAAGAGGTCCTCAAAAATATTGACGAAAAAGCTAAATCTATGCAAACTTTTAAAGATTTCCTTCAGGTACAGCCACCTAGATTCAGTAGGCATTGGCCTTCTAAAAACTTGTCCTTTCCAGTCCCTCCCAGACCTTCTCAGTCCAGACCCAGGGGCAGCAGACCACCAAGATTACAGTCTCAGGGTATGGACAGATCTAAGCAATGGAGTGCTCCCACCGCTAAAACAGGGAGTGGTAAGCCACCATCCTATGGTAAAATCTCACAGTGACTTATCCTTAACCCTTTCAAGCCTTGCCCAAGTATTTGCACCCTTAGGAAGAAAACTTGCCCTGCATGCAAAAAACTGGGAATACATCACCCAGGATAGATGGGTCTTGAACATTATCACAGGGATACAGATTCTACTTCCGCTCACTGCCAACCCCAAGTGGATGGCTAGACCCCCCCCCCCCCAAACCAGTGGGTAGAGGCCCAAAAGCAAGTACTTTTTCTTCTCAGTATCAAGGCTATTCAACCTGTCCCAGCAGAGCAAATGGGACAAGGTTTTTACTCCAGACTGTTTCTGGTACCCAGAAAAGAAAATTCTTGGCATCCTATCCTGGATCTGTCTATTCTCAACACCTTCCTGGTGGTTCCAAGGTTCAAAATGCTTACTCTCCAACAGCTGCTTCCTATGCTAGCCAAAGACTTCTGGCTAGCCACCCTAGACTTAAAAGAAGCTTATCTGCACATTCCCATAAGGGAATCTTGCAGGAAATATCTATGTTTCAGAGCAGGCTCTATGCACTATCAGTTATCTGCACTTCCCTTTGGCTTATCTACTGCACCCAGGGTATTCACAAAATGCCTAGCTCCAGCCATTGCATATTGCAGGCAGAGAAACATTCAAATTTACCCATACTTGGACGATTGCCTGATTCAGGTGGACAGTCAGGAATTGTTACTACAGCACCTGACATTTGTAAAGAGACTTCTAACTTCACTGGGGCACACCGTCAACGAAAATAAATCACATCTGGTACCTAGCCAACAGATTGTATTCCTGGTAGCAAGCTTGAACACAACTTCCCAGATGGCATTCCTCACTCCAGAAAAACAAATTTATTTGACAAACTACTTCAATCTACTGGCCACCAAAACCCAGCTATCTGCAAGAAAAATCCTGCAAGCCCTAGGGTTCATGGGCTCTTGCATTCTGCTAATTCCATATGCAAGACTGCGTATGAGGAAACTTCAATGGTACTTAAAAAGTCTCTGGTGTCAACATTCTCAGGACCTGGAAGCAATGATTCTTATCATTCCTTGCCTAAGGACAGAGTTCCTTTGGTGGGCAGAGGCCTGCTACCACAACAAGGGACTCCCTTTCACTCAACCCCCTGCCACCTAAACCCTAACAACAGATGCATTAGACAGTGCATGGGGTGCTCACATGGCAGACAATGCATTCAGGGCAAATGGAGCCCAAAGCAAATGCACCTGCATATCAATCAAAAAGAAATGTTAGCTGTACAGAATGCCCTGACAGCCTTCAAATGCCTTATTCTTCCAGGGCAACTATTGATAAAGACAGACAACACCACAGTTATGTAGTACATAAGCAAGCAGGGCAGAACCCATTCCTACCCACTCTGCAGATTAGCCATGGCTCTGTGGAACACAGCCTTGAGCAATCAAGTGCACCTACAAGCTCATTTCCTGCCAGGCAAACTAAATTCACTGGCAGATGCCTTAAGCAGAAATCTAATGGACCCACATGAGTGGAAACTGGAACCCAAAATATTCAAGCTTCTGATCCACAGATGGGGGACAACAGAGGTGAACCTCTTTGCTTCCCCTCAGAACTATCAGTTGAGCAAATATTGCACCAGAATTACCCACAGCTAAGCATGGAAAGTGGATGCCCTGTCCTTCGCATGGGAAAACCTCTCAATCTATGTCTTTCCCCCTCTGACCCTCCTCTCTAAGGTTCTACTAAAGATCAAACAAGACAAGCCAAGGACAATCCTGATTGCACCAGACTGGCCACGCCAGCAGTGGTACCCACTTTTACGCAGTCTGACAGTAGTGACACCTTGGCACCTGTCTCAGGCCCCTTCCCTGCTGTCCCAGCAGGAGGGCCAGATTTTGCATTCTCAGCTACAGACCCTGAACCTAGCAGCCTGGCTCATCCACTGAACTCATCACCAGCAACCCTCAGTAAACAGGTGCTGGATGTCATCCTTGAGGCAAGGAGGCCTAGTACTAGAAAATCCTATGCGGAAAAGTGGAAAAGGTACTGTTCTTGGAGCCAGTCTCAGGGAATGGACACAACTGTGCCCAGCTTACCTCATATACTAGATTACTTAACAGAAATGCTCCACAATGGCTTATCCTTCTCTTCTATTAAAATGCATGCCTCTGCCATCTCAGCTCATTATAATACTGAGCCACCCCTCTTCTTTCATCCTCTGGTCAAACAGTGCCTGAGAGGTGCCAACATTTTAAGACAACATGGGAGAGCTCCCACTCCAGCCTGGGACCTTAACTTTGTATTGGAAAAGCTCATGCTTCCACCCTTTGAACCTCTTGCTACAGCAGAGTTAAAATTCTTCTCCTAGAAAACAGTTTTACTTCTAGCCATCACTTCAGCAAAAAGAGTGTCTGAATTGCAGGCCCTTATGGCAATGGAACCCTTCATTATCTTCCATGCGGACAGAGTTTCCCTCAGGACTAACCCATCATTTATGCCCAAGGTGGTATCTAGTGTGGCTTTAAACCAATCCATTAATTTGCCAACTTTTTTGCCTAATCCTCAGAATAAAGGGGAAAGGATCCTGCACTCCCTGGACATGCAAAGACAGCTTATGTTCTATCTGGACAGGACTAAACCTTTCAGAAAATCTGACCAGCTGCTAGTCAGCTTTGCTACAGGGGCAGAGGGCAAGGCCATTTCAAAACAAACCATTTCTAAATGGATAGCACACTGCATCCATTTCTGTTACAAACACCATGGAAAACCTACCCCACAGGAGATCAAAACACATTCCACTAGGGCTGCATCAACCTCTACAGCATTTCTCAATGGAGACCCTACCAGGGACATCCTGGAAGCTGCAACCTGGAGCTCTGTACACACTTTCACCAAGCATTATCACTTACCTATCTTATCTAAATCCAGAGCTGGATTTGTCACAGCAGTCCTATAGGGCCTGCTTGCCAGCCCTAATGCTTCTTGACTGCCTTCACCCATCCTCAGCTTTAGGAATCAACCCAAATGTGACGACTGTAACAGTGAAACACGAAGAACATAGTACAGTTGTGTACACTTACCATAAAAGTAGATGTTCGAGTGTATTCACTGTTGCAGTCCTGGTTACCCTCCCTCCAGCCCCCTGACTTCTCTATACTTCTACCTATCCTTTTTGTTTGGCCATATCTTATATCATTGGTATTTGCTTTTTTGCTGGGGGGGGTCCATATCACGTAATTGCTTCCTATTTTGGGGGCTCCTGACATCTAGGGCAAAAAAAACTGATGTAATGGTGTCTTGTTTTCTTGTTTTATACCCCTGACGACCTGACATCATGGAAGAAGCGACAGCATCCGACACAGAAATCCCAAGACTCTGGTATTTAGGCTGACTACCTGCAGGCAAATAACCCTAATGTGATGACTGCAGCAGTGAATATACTCAAACATCTACATTTATGGTAAGTGTACACAACTGTACTTTCTTTATCGGCCTCTATCCAGTCACATCAGCTTGACTCCAGTTTGCAAATGGCACATCAAGTGGTGGATTCAGACAATCTCCTTCTAGGCAGACCATTCTTAACCCCCCTCCAATAGCCACATTGACCACAGATGCCTACCATTTGGAGTGGGGGGGCATTACAGTGGGAAGATGGTCCAAGGCACATGGTCTTCCATCAAGAACCAGGTTGTGTGTCATTGTCTTAGAGATGAGAGCAGTTCTCCTAAAATTGCAAGCCTTTCAAGACCCTCTCCCCTTGGGAGCTATTGCAGTTCACACCAACAACTTGTTTGTTGTCTGGTGCATCAACAAGCAAGGAGGAACCTATGCATACCCCTTCCACAGGGAGGCCATGAGGGTGTGGGAATAAGTGATTTCTTCATACCTCCTCCTAGTTGCAATGCACATCCCAGGGAAAGCCAACAACTTGATGGACAAGCACAGCAGATCAGTCCTGGTTCCACATGAGTGGTCCCTCAACCAGTCAGTGACAAGCATGATCTTCAGTCGCTGGGGACAACCTTGCTATGACCTTTTTGCCTCTCTCCTCAACAACAAATGCAGCAAGTTCTTGTCCCTGCCTCCTCTGGGGGAGTCCCTGAGGGATGCACTGGTCCATGATTAGCCCCCCGGGTCTCCTGTTTTTTTATCCCTCTTTCCAACTCATCTCGAAGTTTCTTCAGAAGGAAAGCAGGCTGAAGAGCTCAGTCATCCTCATTGCCCCCTTCTCGCCTTGTCAGGTTTGGTTTCCCTTCTTCTGGTCTCATATGAAGTATCCTCCATGGATACTGGAGCCAAGACAGAACCTCCACTCTCACCCATCAGATATGCAGCACCCGGACCTTTGCGCCCTCAGGCTGACCGCTTGTTTTTTCCACTTTCAACCCTAGCAATACAGTCCAGGCTCGCTTCCCTGGTCCATAAAATGCTTCTAGCCTTGCAAAAGGCATCCACTAAGAAAGTCTACACCACTAAATGGAAAAGGTTTGTTATTTAAGCTAGAAATAGGCATATTGATCCCTTTTCAGCACCAATCTCGAATATTCTGCTCACTTTTAGTACTCTATTCAAGGAAGGAGCTAGCTTGTCTACCTTCAAGTTTCAATTAGCTGCTATTTCTGATTTTCACACTTCTAGTCAATTTCATTCCCTCTTCACCTTTAGATTATGCAGATCCTTTATGAAAGGTATTTTCTTGTTGAGGCCTCCCATCAAGGACCCCTCCCCTCCTTGGGATCCTACTGTCATGCTGCAGAGTTGGACTCTGAGACCGTTTGAACCAGCTACTAGTTGTGACATGAAGTTTTTGTAGTGGAAGACGGTCTTTTTGGTAGCTTTAATTTCGGCTAAGAGAATTTCCGAACTACAAGCCTTATCCTCCAAACCTAGTTACATAATTTTTTCATAAGGACAGGGTTTCTATGTACCAATCTCTTTTTTATATCTAAAATAGCCACGGGAAGCAGTATCAGTCAGTGCATTCACTTACCAGTGTTCTTTCCAAATTTCCCTAATAAAGGGGAGTATGTTCTACATCTTCTCGACATTCATAAACTACTACGTTTCTATCTACACAGAACGAAGCAACACAGGAAGTCCAGCCAACTGTTTGTAACCTTCTTGCCTAACAAAGTAGGCCAAGCAGTTTCCAAGATTACCTTAGCCTAATGGATAACCGGTTGCATTTCTTTCATTTACTCACAAAAAGGCAAAGAATTACTTCATCCTCCTAGGGCACATTCCACCAGGGCTATGGCTACTACTTCCTCCATTTCAACTAAAACCTCCATTGATAATATTTGTGCAGCAGCGACATGGTCTAACAGTTGCACCTTTATGGCGCACTGGATATTGTTTCTAGGAGCAGAGCTTCCTTTGGCTCGATGGTGCTCCAGCATATCCTTCCATGAGGGCCATCAGGGAATTACATATCTGGGGACTCTGACCCTATCGTGAGGGGGAATGAAAAAGACAACATCAGATTAAAAAGTTATGCCTTACCATAACTTGCCATCTGTGTTGTCCATCTTCATTCCTCCTCATTTACCCACCCAGCCAGCCTCCTGCCTCAGTCTTCTAGAGGATCGTGGAAGATAACTAGGTCCCCTGTTTGAGCCTCTTTTGCCATTTCCTGCTGTCCAGGTGTTGGATAAATGGAATCATCAAACTCAGTCTGAGGTGCTTGGGTGGGTGAAGTGCATTATGGTTAAGAGGGAGGAGCTCGAGAGTTGAATCCAAGTCTGCAGAATGTGGACGAGCCGGATCCGAAGGTAGTTCCAACACCCTGTGGTGAGGAGGAATGAAGACAGACAACACAGATGCCAAGTTATGGTAAGACATAACTTTTTTCCTTGCCCACCATTAGTACCAATATTATAATCCTCTATTTAGGAAGGGAATTGCAGTTCATGAGTTTTAATACAGTGTTGTAATGCCCTAAACAGTTAGTGTCTTTAAGCAGTAGTCATTGTTGGGGGTGTAGCATTTGTCCATAAGTGATGGAATTGGACCATAAAGGCAAAGCCCGAGTCATCTGAAGAAAACACAGGATGAGTAAGTACTACATTGCCCAAACCCTCCAACACTGCTTATTGCTGTCATGCTATGGATAAGAGTATATTTTCACATTTTCTAGCTTTTAATACTGACTTTCATACATTTGATTGGTAAATAAACTTCTTAAAAATATTCCTTTTAAGGTGTTTGTGTCTACTGACAAATGTAATGTCCTGCTTTATAGTGCACTCATTTTAAATATATACAGTTGTTTTATTTTTAAACAATAAGTGGTATATCACATTGTTGAGTTACTTTTCTCGTTGTAAAGCAATTGTAGCACATTTGTGTTAGTAGAAGCAGGCTCCAGGAGAGCTGTGAAATCTTATTTGCAGTGGCTACATATTTGTGTTTTCTGTCATTTACGAGAACACAGTTTCAGTTGTTTATCTCTGATCATGTTTTGAGCATGTACTATATGTTTAGTTTTTGGTTCGATTTACCTAAAAATGGCTGGATTTCTTGATTACTTTAAAGTCACTCCCTACCCCCAACATCCTGCATTTATGACTATTAAAGCAATTGTGAGAGTATTTGTATTGTATTTTTTTTCTTCAAACTGAATCACGGTAAATTATGAACAGAACTAAAGTTTTGGGAAGGTAGAAAGACCAATGTTTGTTAAACTTATAACTCACATAGGTAATTGTATTAAGCTTCAACAGCAGGGAGCTGAAGAAATCATTATTAAGTCATTGCTGCAGTAGCCTTAAACAGCATGGGATGTTCTGCCAAGGATCAGACCCAGCTGGGCACTTTCCAAAGCTTTAGGGTTTTTATCACATGTCCTAGTCACTCGTGTGCATGAAGGATGCAGGAAAAAAAGTGGCTAGTGTGCCAAATCCATAAGAACTTCCTTGCCGTCAAACAGTGCAGTGCTTCGCATTCTTTGTCCGATCAATGCTTGACTTATATATCCTTCAAATTTGAACAGACAAGTTCCCTGTGAAGATTACATTTCACATTTATTTAAAAAATAAAAAAGAAAGTGTTTTTTTTTTTTTATTTTGATATTTAGTTTTAGGCCATTTCACCCCATTGAAATACTTGACACTAAAAACTTTACCTCAGAGATTTTGTTTTATTTATCAGACTTCTCTGCTGGAATTTCTGTATAAAATTGTGTTTTTCGTGTAAAACTTACTTTTGATCTGATGTTGTCAATCCTCATTCGTTCATGACAGTTGGGTTTTGATTCTGTCCTCGGAACCGGCTCGGCCGATATAACAAGCTTGCGCCAGCCAGAAACTCTCAAGCTAAGGTTACCCATAGTGCCTCTCTTCCCTTCAGATCTCGTTTGCCAAGTAGGGTTTAAGATGTGTCAGGCCTGCTCTCAAGCTAAGTGTTATATTTTTCACTATTTTTTAAAACTTTTGCTACTTTTCTTCTAAAACCCCTTGGTGTTCTTAGTCACGCTTTTATTTATATAGTTTATTTTGGTGTCTGAGTGTTCTCCATGTTACCTTTTCTGGTATTTCTTTGTACCATAGATGGTATAGGTTCCTCCCTTCCCTCTTACCTCTAGGTAATCTTTAATACCATTGCTGGTATTCTTCTCTCCTTTTTCTCTTTACCCTTCTGGGTATATCAGTATTACCATTATTGGTATTAAAAAAAAAAGTTTCTTCCTCTGTATTACTGTGTGTGTCTGTGATTGCGTGAAAGACTATCTGTTCAGTAGTAGTTTGTGCTTGTTAAAATGGCTGACAAGAAAGGTACTACTGGCTTTAAACAGTGTGACAAATGTTGCAGGAAGATGCCCAACTCCGATGGCATCTTTCCTGCGTATATTGTTTAGGAGTGCCACATCTGCAGGCCCAACCTCCGTGCGAGCTCTGTAAGGGGTTTAGCGCCCTGGCCTTAGCTGAGCATAAGAATAAGCTAAATCTAAAGGGTTTATTGAAAACACCTTTTTCAGAGGCCTTATCTGAGGTGGAGGTGTTAAAACCTCCTAGGAAAGAAACAAAAAAGAGGAGACACTCAATCCCAGTGTCTCCTCAAGTCACATGAACCAAAAACGTCTAAAGGCCAGGTTCATACTGAACCGAAGACTAAACCTAAATTGATACCAACATCTGTCTCTGCATCAGAGTCTAAGACCCACTGTACAGTACCGTCCTTGACCACAGAACCGACTACGACAATTGCCACGGTACCGCAGATCCTCTCGGCACCAATAGCTTCTCCTTTGAAATTGGTCACTCCCCCTCCATCACAACTTTCTGGTCATTCAACCACAGTGCCGAAGGTCAAAACACTACCCAGGACCAGATATTCCCCATCCATTGACCCCTTTGTTGGACAGCAGCTCAGTCCATTTATTGACCGGCCAGAATCTCCATCGGGGATGTCCATTTGTTCCACCAGAAGCCTTTCAGAGCTTGATGTAGTGAGACTTGTGGATCAACTCTTCACAGTCAGAGGCATTCCAACCCCATCTAGGACCTCCCTCCCACCTGGAGCTGAGGTTTTTTTCTCCACCGACTCCAACTTATCTTATTTCTTCAACCTCCCCACAGGATTTGGAGCCCTGGATGTCGATGCTTTTCCCGGTGCCAGCTTCTTTGGTACCATTGGTGGAACTCACCGTGATTCCAGCACCTACTCTGTGGACCTCAGTTCAGGCTGAGCCATCCCACCCATGGGACCATAACTTGGCTGCTGGCACTGGGATCCCTAGTACAGCACCAATTTTTCCCATGGCGCTGTCTGCAGTTCCAGTGGCTTTGACAGCTTTGAGTCCTTTCGTGGCTCCTTCTCTGGAGGTAGGCTTGTTGGAGTGGGGTGTGACCCCGGTTCCAAGGTTGTCTTTCTCATTTCTGGGCTTCCATCCCTGTTTGGGTGGGCCTGCCTTCCAGGTTACAGAGAGAGTGCTTGCCTCAGCAGGCTTCACAGTTGGCACCCTTGGCACCAGAATGTCATACATATGTCATACATATGTGTCCTCTGCCACAGTCCACTATACTGGGGCAAAGGGCACAGGAGCAGCAAGGTAACCCTACCACAGGATACTCTCTCTTCAGAGTCCTTTTCAGACCTTCCCCCTGATGAGGCACCCCATAAGAGTTTGTGCAAGCGGAAGCACGTTGATTTACCTGAAGAATCTCTCACCGAAGATACAGATTATGATGAAGGGGAAGGGTCCCCATGGTTGCCCCCTGAAGATGTCCCTTTGGAGACATACTAGAGATCTTAAAACAGAGGGGTGACTGAAAGCCCGTCAACCCGTCCTCAGAGGAATCTGTATTTTTGCAGGCTTTCAATGCCCTAACCTCTCCTCCCTGGGTGACCCCGCCTGCAGATGAGTTAGTCATGCTTATCATGCAGCATGCTTGGAAGGCCCCTAACACTGTTGAGCCAATCCCCCAGAGACTGTCCCCTCAGAGGATCAACCCCCACTGGTCCAAGGGTTTGGTAGTAGATGCTCTGGTGGTGGCGGCAGCCATGGAGAAGAAACTCACAGAGGAGAGTCCTACTGTCCATTCTCTACACCAAGAGTCTCAGATTTTGGACATCTTAGGGAAGTGGGTTTATGCTTCAGTGACCTTTGCCATACTGTCGTTGAATTATCTGGCACATTTTACCCGTCTTCAAAGGGACCTGATCAGAGAGCTGTCATGAACCTTAGCTGGAGCAATGTCTGATGAGGTACGTAACAAAGTTACCTCCCAGCTTGCCACCCTAAAGTCCATCTCTAACTCGTCCATGCGGTTGATTGCACATGCAACTGAAGGAGTGGCCAGAGCAGCAGGTGTTGTCATGAGACATCATGCCTGGATGTGCTTGTGCGACTTTGCGGACCCCTTCAAGTCTTCTTTCATCAATGCTCCCATTGATGTTCTTTCTCTGTTTGGCCCAAAAGTTAGACACATTAGCCAGGTGTGACAAGGACGGATAGACCCTGTCTGCTGTGGGTGTACATTTTTCCACTCCCCAATGATCAAATACTAGGAATCAGAGAGGTGGAAAGATGTGGTTCAGGAAGTCCCAAGGGACTTTTCATGACACACGTGGCGAGTTTTCCCCCAGGGCAGAGGGGGGGAACTCATCAGGAAGATGCCCCTCGCATGGCAAAAGGGAGCCCACATAATCAGGGCTCCAGGGATTCCTTCTCTGGGCAGCCCTATCAGCTCTGCTGAAGAGTGGCCCGATTGCTTACCTCTGGAAGCAGTCGGGGGACAATTCTGTCTGCAACACTTACCCTGGCACTCAATAACATCAAATTCCTGGGTGCAGATGATAACTACCAGTGGTTACCACATCCCCTACGATCTTTATCCAAGGCCTCAAGGCAAATCCCTGACATTCCACCCAATCAGAGAGGCGCAACAGTGCAAGAAATTTGAAAGCTGCTCAAAAAATGTCATCCAAACAATCCCACCAGACCAAGTAGGATCCAGATTTTACTCGAGGTTCTTTTTAGTGCCAAAAAAGACAGAGGACTGGAGGCCAATCTTAGACCTTAGTATCTTAAACAAGTTTGTCAGACAGACAAAATTCCAGATGGTCATGTTTCAGTCTATCCTTCCATTTCTGAAAAAATATGATTGGATGTGCTTGATAGATCTTCAGGAAGTGTATTACCACATAAAAATGGACAAATGCTCCAGAAGATATCTCAGCTTCCGTCTGAAAGCCAATTGTTACCAATTTCAAGCGCTGCCCTTTGGTCTCTCCACAGCGTGTTCACCAAATGTATGGCAGTAGTAACAGGTCACTTGAGACTGCAAGGATTCCAGGTGTCTCCATATACAGACAATTGGTTCCTTACCACCCCCACCAAGCGTCTACTGCTTCACGCCCTACAACTGGCAGGGATCTTGCATATCTCTATAAACAAAGAGAAGTCAAAACTGGTACCCACTCAAAGCTTAGAATTCATTGGAGCAACATTCAACACAAGATCCTGTCTAGTCGCTCTTTCTAGTCACAGATTACAAAGGCTAAGGTCTCAGCTCCAAGTGATACTCTCTCAGGGCAAAGTTCCAGCTCACTTAGTCCTTCAACTACTAGGGTCAATGACAGCGACAATTACTCTAGTTCCCCTGGTGAAAGTCCACATGAGGCTGCTTCATTGGCTCCTAGCGTCACGGTGGTCTCTGTTAACACACCCCATATCTCACCTAGTCCGCATAACAAACTGTTGCATGCAGGACCTGAATTGGTGGATGAAGCCAGAAGAGGAGTTATGGAGTGTCGCCCTTTTCACTCCCTCAGCCCAAGGCCGTAATGACCATGGATGCATCCCTGGTGGGGTGGGGGTGGGTGACATTTTCAGGGAAAGACAGTCCAAGGCACTTGGTCCCCCTTAGAAACAAATTTGCATATCAGCATCCTAGGACTGAGGGTGGTGCTTCTGGGGTTGCAAGCATTCCAATCTGCCCTTCCGTCGAGGGCAATTGCTATCCAGTCAGACAACATGTCAGTTGTCTGGTATATCAACAAACAGGGAGAAACCAGATCCTATCCATTATGTCGGGAAGCCATGAGAGTATGGCAATGGGCGACAGCCTCCAACCGCTTTCTGATAGCAATGCACATTCCCAGGAATTCCAACTTGATTGCAGACAAACTGAGCAGATGCATTCTCCTGCCTCACGTGTGGTCTCTCAATCCCATGGTAGCTACAGAGATTTTTCATTATTGGGGTCAGCCTTGCTGCGATCTGTTTGCATCTTCCATGAACCACAAATGCTGCAGCTACTTTTCCCTAATCCCCCCTCAGGGGAGTTCCCGAGGGATGCTCTAATATATGATTGGTCCTTGGGACTTCTTTATGCCTTTCCTCCTTTTCCCCTGATATCACAGTTTTTAAAGAAGGCACAATGGTCGATAAGCAAAGTAATCCTCATTGCACCCTATTGTCCCCACCAAGTCTGGTTCCCCTTTCTTTGGCCTCACGTAGTTCACCACCCATGGACTCTGGACCCAACTCCAGGACTGCTGTCTCATCCACAGGGGCTGCTCTATCCTGACCTACCAAGTCACAAGCTGACTGCTTGGTACCTCCACTTCCAATAATTGCCAGGCAGAATAATCTATCTTCCCCAGTACAAAAGATACTGCTGGCTTCCCATAAACCGTCCACCAGGAAAATGCATCATAGTTAGTGGAACAGATTTGTAATCTGGTCCCATAAAAAAAAAAAAAAAAGACTTGACCCCTTCTCAGCCCCGATTAGTAAAGTGTTGGAATACTTTGTCAACTTTACTCCATTCAGGAGCCTCAGTTTCTACTATCAGAGTCCATTTAGCAGCTATTTCAAATTTCCATAATGGCTTCAGCGATTTTTCTTTAATATCTCACCTTCTCTGCAAAACCCTCTTAAAGGGAGTCATGCATTTAAAACCACTCTTTAAAGAACCAATTGAACCTTGGAGTTTGACATTAGTCCTACAAACCTTGATTTGCCAACTCTTTGAGCCATCAGCCACCTGTGATATAAAATTCTTGTCTTGGAAGACGTTATCCATCATTTCAGCCAGGTGAATATCAGAATTACAGGCCTTGTATGTAAAGCACCCCTATATCATTTTTCACAAAGAGATTATCCTTTCGGACTAACCCCTCCTTTCGACCCAAAGTTATCTCAGATTCAAATATTAATCAATCCATTGACCTGCCAGTTTTCTTCCCAAATTTTTCAAACAAAGAAGAATATTATTTGCATTTGTTGGATGTACATAGGCAGTTATGTTTTTACTTAGACAGGACTAAATCATTATGAAAATTGGACCAATTGTTCCTGCCTTTTTCAGGGTCTAAATTAGGCAAGTCACTTTCTAAAGTTAGTTTGGCAAAATGGTTGAGAGACTGCATCACCTTTGTTTATCAACAGAATCAAATGAGTTTATCAGCTAAAGTGAAGGCTCATTCCACCAGCTCAGTCTCCACTTCAGTAGCTTTTCATTCAAGAGTCTCTATGGATGACATTTGCACAGTAGCTACTTGGGCTACCCCTCATACCTTTATCACTCATTACAAATTGGACATGGTGTCCAGGGGAGAGCATCCTTTGGCTCAGCGGTGCTCAGAAATATCCTTCCATAGGGCCTCCCAGGACATAAAGCAGCTAGGGACTTCGTCCCAACTGTCATGAATGAATGAAGATTGACAATATCAGATAAAGAAGTTATGTTCTTACCATAAAGTTCCATCTGTGTTGTCGATCTTCACTTATTATTGACATCTCACCCTCTTACCCCGCTCTAAAGACTCCTGGAGGTTCGGAATTGGTCCTGGTTATGTGATAGGGCAATTGCTCAAAGCCTCCGCTTTATTATTTTTACAGGCAAACTCGATCTGTAGGGAAGAGAGGCACTGTAGGTAACCTTAGCTCGAGAGTATCTGGCTGGCACAAGCTTGTTATATCGACCAAGTCGGTTCTGATGAAGGAACCAAAACCCAACTGCCAAGAATGAATGAAGATCTACAACAGAGATGGAACATTATGGTAAGAACATAATTTCTATTTTACTTCAGAACTTTTCTTTGTTATTTATAATTTATTGGGTGGATTGGTCTTTCTTTTTAACAGAAAGGTGGCTTTTCTGTCAGAAATGGAGATTGACCCTTCTCAGCTCCACTGTCCACTTATTAGACACTTGGCTGTAAGCCAGCCTTGTGGGGATTCTCTAAGTGTTTTGTGAATTGTAGTACATTTTGTGTGGAAAAGTGTACTGCTATGCATTACTTTTTTGTGAAGGGCTTGGGCAAGTGTATTTGGTGCTTGTGACAGTAAATTTTATGGCAGTATCTACCTTTTTAGTCTGGAGGTTTCACTGACTGTTCTTGGCTCTGCTATCCATCCGAGGTACTCTGTTCATAGCTAGAACATGGATCCGAGTCCTGCTAAGACAGTCTGTTCTTCCCCAAGCCGCAAAAAGCAGAAACTTGTTTGGGACGTTTCGGGCTTAAAGCTAACTTCCTTCTTGCCTCCCTATGGTGCTGCTTCTTGAGATGCCTGTATTTACCAGGAATCAAGCACATTGCCTGTGACTGTACAGTTTCCTTTATCAAGGAAGGGAGAACTCCCTTGCAAGCTTCAGGGAAGGTACTGGGGATGCTCCTTTGCTAACGCTTACTGAGGAGCCTCTCCCCAGGGTAGGGGCCCTTCCATCCCCCCTCTTGTTTTATGTAGGGGGAAGTCTCCTAAAAAAAAAAGTGCATACATCCAGACATTTTTCATCATCTACAGTAGCAAACTGGCTGTATTGGGCACAAGGATGGTTGAAAGCAATGCAGTCCTAGACTGACAGTTATTCTCCTCTGATGAGGAAGAAAATGTCTTTCCTATCAGACTGTTGATTCCCAGTCTGAGCGACAGCAGTTAGACTGAGTGCATTGTATATTCCGTCACTATAGGGTAGTGATTCTGATTCTGAAGAGAACTTTTCCACATTCTCCTTCTGAAGAATGGTTCTTTTCAACAACTGCTACCAGTATGAGAGACTTTTTCAGTGGAAACAAACATGCCTGAATCTCAGCAAAGATATTGTGATCTGTTGTAGGTGGATTTTTCCCAACCTGCAGTTTTTCCTCCTGTTTTACCAGCCTTAAAGGATGCATTTTTGTTAGTCTGCACTTTTCCTAGTAGTTAGCCATCCGCTCATAAAATGTCTAAGTTGTATAAAGTGTCCCAGTCCCATAAGTTTCTTACCAGAGGGCAGGTCTTGCAGTAATTTCCTTGTCACTGTCAGCTTCTCCCAGTCTTGTTTTACCAGCTAACTTTACCTTTTTGACAAAAAGAGGGAAAAATTTTAGATATATTTGGTAAAAAAAAAAATATTATTTCAATCATAAATTGTCAGGCACGTCTTAAGTTTTTGATGACTTCTTACGATAGTTTAAGGAATTTAATTACTGATCTTTCCCTCCTTCAGATACTAAAGCATGTATGCGATCAGTAGTATCTACTGTGTGTCAGGTAATCAAACATGCTTAGACATGTGCTTATGTCACTGCTGATGTTGTTTCCAGGTCTTATGCCACTGGCTCTATTTTGGGAAGATTTACTTGCTTACAGTCTCAAAATTTGCCAGAATATTTGTAAACTGAAATTTGAAATACTCCAATGGATGAAGAGGTGTTGCTTGGTCCTTTCTCTACAGAAGTCCTATAGGATTTTAATGAAATTAGAAAGTTAATTCAGGGGGTTACCAAGATTTTTCAACCTTCCTCTCCAAAGTGTAACACAAGTTTTTTCTTCTAGTTCAGGTTTCTCTGTCAAAAATCAGAACAAGTGTACACAGCAAAGTTCAGGCAAGTTAAAATTAAAAAAAATGACAAGGAGGATCAAATAAGAAAGAAAGACTCTCCCAGAACGAGGGACAACCCAAAAAAAATAAAATTGACTGTATGATCCTTCTGGATATTCCCCCATCCTACTACCGCAACCCCATAAGTCTGTCTCCATATTTATTTCTTCATTATCCTTTGCAGCAGTAGATAACTTCAGACAATTGGGAGTTGAGAGTCATTCTGCACAGTTACAGCTGGCAGTGGGAATCTCTTCCTCGGTTTCTAAGGATTCCTCCACATCCTCCCAATCAAACTGGCTTGTTCTTTCCTGTCTCGTCTCAGATGGTAATAGAATGGGTTCCCCCAAATCAAACAGGGAAATGATTTTATTCCAAAAAGGAAATGTTCTGGTGCCAAAGAAAGAAAGAAAAACTGGTGCCCTATCTTTGACCTTTCTCTGTAGTTTCTGCTACCCCTGTTTCATCCTTCCTGTTTTCTGGTAACTTTGGATTTAAAAGATGTTTACCATTGTAAATCAGTCAATGCCAATTGCAAATGATTTATGTATTTTTTTTAGACTGGTACTCTGATTTGCATTTTCAGTTTGCTGTTTTGCTCTATGAGTTATCTACAATAAAAGGTACTCGAAACAGCTGTCCCAAAAACCAGTCAAAAAGCTCCAGCACAAACACCAATCCTCACAATATAAAACCAATACAATTTTATTATGTTAAAATCTCCGTTAAGCGCTTTCATCATACATAGACTTCATCAGAACAATAGTAACATCAGTTCAATCCACTTATACATACATTAATCACCTGACACGCTTTCATTAAAATTTAAGGTGCTAGTGCTGAATTTCACAAGTCTTTTTTCTTTTATTCTTTTTTTCTTTTTGACAAGTAGAACATATATATACATTTCAATAAACATCCAATGCATATAAATAAGTAGTATTGATAGCAATTCATACATAGATACACTAAGTATTTTAAATATTTTAGTACCTTACTGTTGTTACCCACTAAATAGTGGCTTCCCTTATAAATGTTCACAGCCCCTCAGTGTCTCAACAAATGTAATGTTTAATTTTAGTTTATCAGGAATTGTCCAAAATAGGTTTAATTGAAATATGTTCGTTAACACAATATCATCTTTTATCCAAAACTATGGTACATAACCTAATAATCTTATACATATGCTCTTTATGCTTAACCTTTTGTTATTTCCTTACATCTTATGAAAGAACTAACTATTTCCACTTTACTACCAGCCACAGACAAACAGCTTTTCAGAATCCTAGTCATACTTACACTCACTCAAACATTATAAGTACCCCCAACTACTTATTACCCAAATTCCATAGACATACACACATTAACTTTAATAATCCTAACATAAGGAAGCTCAAATATCTAACCGACTTTACATGTAAACCACCACTTGAACTACAAATACCAATCCTATGTGATGGTGACATCCACCCTAACCCAGGACCATCTAATAACTTCTCTGACACAACCTACAATACTCCACACCTTAACCCACCTACACTAACAACTGCTTCTAATGCCTTACTAATCAGACATCTGAATATCCGAAACATTAATAATAAGATTGCCCATCTCCATGCCCTCCTAGACACCCACTCCTTTGATATTCTCTGTCTTACTGAAACTTGGCTGAAACCTGGTACTAAAGACAATGAAATACTTCCCCCAGGATACAATATTTTGAGAATGGACCGCTTAAAACGTAAGGGTGGGGGAGTAGCGCTTCTATTTAAAAATGTATTAAATATCTCTTCACAACCTGCCATCCCGTTAAATGATGATAAAGCTGAGATCCTTACTTCTAAACTTCAACTAAACACTAAAAAATCGTTATATATTATCTGTATCTACCTTCCTCCTGGCAATAATTACACTAAAATTGAAACTATCCTAAGTTGTATATCTTCTTCTTGCCCACAAGAAACTATCATTCTATGTGACTTTAATTGTGATTGGTCTTCTGTCAATACAAATAACCCCTCATCCCATATAAATCTTCACGGCTTTACTCAGACAATTAATAATCCCACAAGAATCAATAAACCCAATAACAAAGAAAGTATTTTAGACTGGATCCTAGTTAACAAACTGCAACAAACTTACAAAGTAGGAAGTTTGCCTGATGATGCAAGTGATCATTACTTAACTTACATCATAAGACAAAAAATGACACTAATTATACTCCTACCTACAGAGTCTCACGCAGCAACAAATACTTTAACCCATTATTATTCCAAAATGAACTAAAAGCTTGTAACTGGAATCTTCTAAAAACCCTAACTCTTGAAGATGCTACTAATTACTTCAACAGCAAATTCCTAGCTATCCTCGACCAACATGCTCTAATACGATCCATCAGAGTTAAATCTAAACCTGCCCCCTGGCTGTCCAAAGAGACAAGACAAAAAATACTACTTAGAAATAAATCTTGGGCTAAATGGAGAACTACAAAGACTATTTCTGACCATCAAACCTTTAGACAGTTAAGAAATAGCACTAAAAAAGCTGTATTTTTGGATAAAAAGAATTATTACTGTAAACTACAACAAACTCACTACAACAATCCCAAGAGGTTCTGGTCAACCCTAAATTCTCTCCTACACCCAGGCCGCTCTAGTACACCCTTACCATCAGGGGCTGAAATGAATACCTCAGACCAAACTGCCAATGCCTTTAACTCCTTTTTCACACACACCATTAAGTCTTTAGCAAACAAACTTACTATAGACAAATCACACACCCCCACCAGTTTACCTGCAAATCTCCCCATATTTCAAATACAACCTGTCTCTACTTCCTACATCCTGAAACTCATCCTAAAACTCAAACCCTGTACCCCATCAGCAGATCAGTTACCATCTGAATACCTTCAAAAGCAGCTGAAGCAATAGCTTATCCTATATCCCTCCTTATAAATAGAACCATAATGGAAGGAACCATCCCTGCTATCTGGAAAGTTTCCCACATAATCCCTTTACATAAAGGAGGCAGCTCAAAAGAGTATTCTAACTTCAGACCTATAGCTCTCCTATCTCCCCTAGCAAAAATAATGGAGAAATGTATTCATCATCAGCTAATGCACCATTTAACTCAATTCAATTTACTAGCTAAATGCCAGCATGGCTTTAGGCCATTTCATAGTACTACCACAGCTCTCTTATCATTTACCGAGTGTATCAATAAAAACCGCAATAATAGTATCCTAACATCTGCTCTCTTCTTAGACCTGTCAAAAGCCTTTGACATGGTAAATCACCATCTGCTCCTAAAAACCCTTGAATCTCTCTCACTAGATACCAATGCGGTTCAATGGTTTGCCTCCTACCTTAGTTACAGGCAACAGGCTGTTCTCTGGGATAACACACTTTCATCTCTTCTGCCAGTCACTCTTGGAGTACCACAAGGTTCCATCCTAGGTCCCCTCCTATTCTCTTTATTCATAAATGACTTATATGTAGCAATACCTCAAGCTACATGCATTCAATATGCAGACGACTCAACTCTCATCTGCTCTGCCAATACCTCCTCTGACCTACAAACCCTAACACAGAACATATTTACCACAGTTGAGGCATGGTTCTTGAAACGCTGCCTACTTTTAAATGCCAATAAAACCAAACTCCTGCTTTTCAGACCAAATAGGAAGTCCCCCCTCACTGACTTCTCTATTACCTCTAATAATGGCACACACATAGTTCCTGACTCTACCACTAAACTGTTAGGTATTACAATTGACAATAACCTCACTTTTGAAAACCACATTAATAACACTATCAAAACCGTAAATAGAAAACTTGGCTCCTTATTTAGAATTAAAAACTTTCTATCTTCACAGGCTAAAGTTACACTTGCTCAATCTCATCTTATTTCTACTCTTCTTTATGCCTCTCCCATATACACTAACTTAAAGAAAAAAAACTTTACTAAACTAGCAAATGCATACAGTAGCATTGCTAGATTTGCTACTGGAAATCCATTTAGAACTCACCACTGTCTTAATCTATTACAACTAAACTGGCTAGAATTGAACAATACCCTACTAGTCTCCCAACTTACCTTTATACACAGGTTATTTTACCAACCAGAAAATACCCCCATACTTTCTGATCTTATATCTCCCTATTCTAATCTAAATTCACTGCGCTCCTCTAATAAACCTCTTGTGAAGCTAAGTCCAATAACATTGCAGGCGATTCACTTTTTTCTAACACCATAGGTAAACACTGGAACTCACTACCTACCACTCTAAGTACTATGACATCACCTTTCCTCTTTAAACAAAAACTCAAACAACACCTAAAGACTCTCTGGCTATGCCCATGCATCAATCCTGACTAATCTTATGACTCTACTTATGAGCTTTACCTCTCCTCCCCCTCCTACTCTCTCCCATCTGAAGAACTAGCTCCAAATACCTTTGTTAATTAGTCTCTGTTTCAATTTAATTAACAATTCCAGATGGTTGCATTTTTTCATTTTTTCATTGCTTATATATATTTACTCTCTTTGAATATCCCTTACATATTATATTTCAGAAGGGCAATTGCAGGTCAAAAAACTTGATGTATTTGGCTGTATGCACATATTGTCCCTGCTATTATGTAGGGAAGACTGTCAGGTGTTTACGCAATAGGATTTATGACCACTATTACAGTATTAAGAAACATGATGTTAACAACGCCCTATGGAAACATTTGAACAGTAGTAAGGACTGTGTATCCTTTAAATTTGGCATACTTGAATTGGTCAAACATAATGTGAGAGGGGGTGATATTAAAAAAGTAGTCAGTGATAAGGAAGTCAGGTGGCAAATTAAACTCAACGTTTCAGTTTATCCAGGTATTAACGAACATATTTCAATTAAACCTATTTTGGACAATTCCTGATAAACTAAAATTAAACATTACATTTGTTGAGACACTGAGGGGCTGTGAACATTTATAAGGGAAGCCACTATTTAGTGGGTAACAACAGTAAGGTACTAAAATATTTAAAATACTTAGTGTATCTATGTATGAATTGCTATCAACACTACTTATTTATATGCATTGGATGTTTATTGAAATGTATATATATGTTCTACTTGTCAATACTCCTGGTAAGGGAAAGTAAAAAAAGAAAAAAGAATAAAAGAAAAAAGACTTGTGAAATTCAGCACTAGCACCTTAAATTTTAATTAAAGCGTGTCAGGTGATTAATGTATGTATTTATAAGTGGATTGAACTGATGTTACTATTGTTCTGATGAAGTCTATGTATGATGAAAGCGCTTAACGGAGATTTTAACATAATAAAATTGTATTGGTTTTATATCGTGAGAATTGGTGTTTGTGCTGGAGCTTTTTGACTGTTTTTTGGGACAGCTGTTTCGAGTACCTTTTATTCAGTGGGCTGTTCCTTTTCATCAAGTTATCTACAATACTGAGAGTCTGTACAAAGTATTTGGTTCCCTGTAAATATCCCATTGTGGACTGCAATCATTCACATTTTCCGTTATCTAGACAACTGACAGAGTTTTGCAGATTCTTTCAAAGCTTGTTAAGTATCTTTGGTTTGGGTAATAAAGATATTTTTCAGCTTGGAATTTCTGGGGAACAGAGATAAATCTTTTCTCATTCCTTCTCACAAGGTAGTGTTTCTAGTATGTCTTCCAGATACAACACTTCTGTTGGCTTTCCTTCCTCAAGACAAAGTGGGGAGTTACAAGGAACAGTTTTTAGCATTTTCAAGCCAGACTCTGACATCTGCCAGAGAATATATCAGAAATCTCGGTTTAATGGCCTCGACTAGTCTCGTAATTCCCTTGGACAGACTCCACATAAAAAGGATTCAGTGATTCGTCAAGTCAGTTTGGTCTCAACATCCACGCCCTCTGTCATTTCAAATTGCAGTGGTGGGCTTTGTAAAAAGTGAGTGAGATTAGTGGGCAAATCAGTTTTCTCATATCTCAGGTCTTCCCTTCTCGCTGCCAGCCTCCTCTCAGTCTGCAGCAACAGATGCTTTAGACGGCTTTTGGGAGCTATGTCCAAGGGAATGAAAGTGCAGGGGTCTGTGGCACAAACAAGACAAGTTAAACATATAAATATTTATTTATATTTACTAGGGTAGTGCACTGATTTCAGTGGACCATTTACAACCACAGCCTGGAAGAATAGGATTTTATAAGAAATGAATAAAACATATGTACAGATACAAGGATATGCTGTAAAAACATATACATATTTACAGATGCAAAAATATCCTATGCAATTTAGTTCAAGAAGAAGTTTACAAAGTCAAAACATGCATGGAAAAATTATGTTTAGCAGAGATTTTTAATGATTGAGATGGCTTATGCTACAGGGATAGCAGCATATTATTATGTAGAGAAGGTATGAAGACATTAGAAGAAGTAAATGAGAATAGTCACAGGAAAGGACCATGGGGAGGCAGAGAAATGGAGAGAGGAGACATGCTGATTTAAGAGGAGTAGAAAGGTGTGAAATGCGAGAGATGTAAAGAGAAGAGGGAAGTAGTATGAGTGAGAAACAGTAAGCAAGGTGATGAGATAAGGAAGGATGAAATTGGTATAAAGGGATGAGAGAGAGCTGCAGGTTTTATGTAACATGACCTGTGTAAGTGCAGTTGCACATTTTGATGAAGTGGTGTTCCTTGAGCTGTTTGAAGTCCCAAGTGCATTTGGACATTTCTGACGGAGAGTGGAATGGAGTCCCATAGTTTAGGTGGTAGGATGGAGAATGCATGGTCAAGACAATGAAGTTTAGTTTTTGGAGTTAGTAGGGTGGGTGGAGATTGATAGATATCCCTGAGATTATATGTAAGGGGGGGGTGAAACGTTTGAAAGGGTAAGATGTCTTAGGAGAAAGGGGTTTGTGAATTAGTGATCCTAGTAGGAGATTGACTTTCAGATGTATTGGGAGCCCTTTAGCTTTTCGTAGAGATGGTTTGCAAGGTGGTGGCATTTTCCTTGAGGCTTCAGCTATTATGAGTAGTCCATATTCAAGTTGAGATAAGAGTATTCCTTTGCCTATGGCAGCTTTGGCTGACTTGGATAGAAGAGGTAGTAGATTGTTTGCCTAGAACAGTAGTGTGTTGATTTTTTTTATGTCTATTTTGAATGTTTAGTTAAAAGTTAAGAGATTGGTCTAGCTATATGCCAAGATATTTGAATGATGAGGTAGTTTCTATGGTGTTATTGTTAACATCTTTAATATTAAGGAAGGGATTGAGTATGTTTCTGGCCTATTAGTTTTAGTTTGGAGGTCATCTTGGAGCTGAATTTGTATAATAGAGTGGGATTTGTTTGACCTTTAGATGACAATGTCAGCTGCATGAAGAATTGGAGATATCCTTTGCGTGATCAGAGAAGAGTTTGTTGATAAATAGGGAAGATAGCAGAGGGACTAAAGTAGAACCCTTGGGGACTCCTTTCATAAGATGAGCTGTTTAATGTCTGTTTCAGTTAATTTGTCAAATAAGTTATGCTCAATTAGATCAAAGGTTTTTGTTTGGTCAGTTGGAGCATCCACAGAGGTTCTTCACTAAAAGAATACAGGGTGTAAGTAATATGTCCTATGCAGACTGCCTCAAGGCCCTATCCCTGTGCTCTGTTTCCTACAGGCTTTTGAGGAGTGATCTATGCGAAGCATACAGGGCATTGTCAGACCCCACTGTGATGGACCTCCTGCATATCCACAAAACAAACAGCACTAGAATTACCCATTGTAAAGACTTAAACCTTGCCCATGATATAAGTAGGTGCTGGAGAGATAGATATGTATCCCAGAGACAACCCCGTCTATGGAACAGACTCCCCATCCATGTGAAGCAGAGTTCCTTCCTAACCTAGTTTAAGTGCAACTTGAACAGTTGGATGGGAAACCAGAAATTCATCCCTGGTTTGGCACCTATGTCTCTAATGGACATAGGTAACCTGTAAATGGTTAATCTCCCAGGCCCATGCTTACACTTATCAAGGGTATCAGAACTTTTCAGAGATTTGGGATGCATGGCTAGGCTTAAAAAGGCCCTTGTGGTTGTTAGCCTAGTAAACACCTATGAACCTATAATAAAGTTAGCTCTGGTTAGATTGCCTGTGTCCATAGTGGGTAGGATGTCATCAGTGAGGGAGTAGAGAGCTGTTAAGGTACTGCATCTAGACCAGAATCCATGTTTCTACCTGGATAGAAGGTGGCATTGATGTAAATAAGCAATAATTTGGATGTAGATAATCTTGTTTAGTATTTTACCTAAATTGGGAAGTGCTGAGATATGATGTTTTTGAAGAGCAGTGGTTGGCTCGCGTAGTTTTGGAATAAGATTGACTTCCACCTTTTTTCATATCTGAGGCATGATCTTATTAGTTAAGTGGATGTTTTATATGCAAGTGAGAGGGTGGGAGATGCAATCCTTACAAAGATGAATGAACCAAGTGGTTAGGTTATCTGAGCCTGGGAGAGCATCTACTTGTAAGTTGGTCCATTTGTGTTTCTGTCTCTTTGGTTCTAATCTTTTTGAAGTGGAATGTAAAGGAGGGAGGGTGGCTGTGAAGATGATAGGTTTGTGTTATGTATGGCAGTTTGCTGAACTCATTGATTGTCAGCACGTGAGAGTTTATTTGTGGTAGTTCTGGAGGGATTGTGGTGAGTGGAGTTGTGTTGAATTTTTCAACCAGTCATTAGTCTGATTTCTCTCCATAATCTTTTGGGTTTGGCTAAAAGTGACATTTGCTTGCTTTGGTAGTGGTAGTGTTTTTTTTTTTTTTTTTTTTTTTTCCTTTTCCTTTTTTATGTGTGCAAATGGACTGTTTGGCTAGGTTGTGTAGTGGGGTATGTTTGATACAGGAATCTGTGGACGAGTTACATTTTCAATTGTGCCATGCTTCATCACATAATTTGAGGAAGGGTTTGAATTTGTTACACACCCAGTCATGTATACGAGGTCAAAGTAACCATTGTACCAAGGGAAATAATTTGTTTTGCAAGTGCAGTATGGTATTAATAAGGTTGTTAGCTGCTTCTTTGGAGTCTTTTATAGCAAATAAATACCACCAGTCAAGGATGACAAGGTGTTTTTTTTCAAAATTAGTTATGTTCTGAATAGTTTTGGGTCTGAAGGTAGCAAGTTTAAATTTATATTGTAATATTAGGTAATGTACTTAGAAAGTTATGGGATAGTGATCACTGAAGCTGCGTGCTTGTATGGTGAGGCTAGATATTACTGTAGGAGTATTAGTTATTACAAGATCTAGTAAGGTATGACTGTTTGAGTGTTTGATGTAATGGCTTCAGAGTTGATATGAGTAAGACTTCAACTGGCCAGGAGTTCTGACATATCAATGACTTTTAGTCCTAAGTAAGGTTGAAGTCTACAAGAATAGTTAAGTTACAGTTTTTTGGGAGCTTTTGCATGTATTTGTGGACGAGGGTATTGAATTCTAGTAATGAGGCTGGTGGAGGTAGGCATGCACTAGCTATAACAAAGGGTTTTTGGTTCTTTGTTGGAAATGTTGGAAGGCTCCAGCCAGAATCTTTCTGAGTTACTGTTAGTTTGTACAGTAATGGTGGGGTTAAGGCTGCATTTGAAGATAATTAATGCTCCTCCACCAGGTTTTTTTACGTGGTCTATACACTTATAGGTCTGAATAGTTCGGTATGAGATGGTGAAGACTAGGGGGTATCAGGATTCAGACATGTTTTTGTAGTAACTATAATGTGAAGATTATGTTGTATGGAAAGGCATTGATTTGGTCAATTTTGTTCTTGATGTTGTGGGTGTTAGAGGGAGCAGGTAATGTAATGCTATTTATTGGTTTGAGTTGAGGTATTATTGTTAAATGGTACTGGTACTGGAATGGGATCAGTGTTGCCTCTTAGTACAAGTATAAAGACAGCGGGACTTAATTTCTGTAGTGTTTTTTGGAAAGTGTACTATTGAGTCTAATTGGGGTTTTCTACCAAGATTAGAGGTGATGAGGCATTGGGACACTGACGTGTTTGATGTTTGTGAGTTGGGTGCTGACATGGTTGTGATGTGATGTGAATGTTTAATGGGTTATGGCTAGGTGGTATGTGTGTTTGGGTGTTAATATACTTCAGTATATAGAAGTAGTGACAGTCAGATAATTGCTGTAGGTTTTTTGTGAGGGTTGAAGGAAAATATTGATATCAACAAAATAATGTAAATATATGGTTGTATGTATTCCTAGTGTGAAATAGCTGTAGCAAAGACCTTTAAGATGTAGAGAATGTGGAGTATGATGGAGGATAACAGTATTCCTTTAAGGGGTGTTTACTGGGTGGATAAAAATAGGTTGGGGATCTTCAAGTATAAGAATTGGGGTGGAAAGGGAGTGAAATAACAAGGAAGTGATTCTTCTGTAATTCTAAAATCTCTGAACCATCTTTGGACTCCAGGTCCTCTGTTAATAATCACAGACACACCACAGTGTTGTGGTACATAAACAAAGGAAAACCAGGTCCTTCCCCTTTGCAAGCTAGCAATGGTAGCCTAGGATCTAGCAACTCAGTTCATTTTGTCATTCTAGGTTGTGTACATTCCTTCAGAGTAAAACATTGTGGTAGACAAATTGAGCAAGACCAGGGCAGACTTTCATGAATGGAAGTTTCACCCAGAGGGTCTTCGAGGAATTAATTGTTCTGTGGGAGCTCCTCAAGTAGATCTGTTTACCTCTGGTCAAAACAGACAAATAAAGAACTTCTGTTTTCAGGGCTCCTTGTAGGCTAGTCTGGAAGACAGATACTTTTTCGTTCCTGTGGATGGGAATGTTTCTGCATGTTTTCCACAGTCACTTCAGTTTAACTGCCACTCAGCCAAGATTTTAAAGAGGTATCAGTGGTAGTTAGTGGTTCTCCACACCCAGTGTTGTAGGGTTTGCTCATTAGTGTAGGGGTGTAAAGAAGTATGACAGACTGCCGCAACCCACCTGCTGTAGTGCATGCACACATAAAACTGCCCCTCCCACCTAACACTCAGACATACTCATCCATTCACCCATACACAAGCACATGTACGCACATATATATATATATATATATATATATATATATATATATACACACACACACACACACACACACACACACACACACACACACACACACACACACACACACACACACACACACACACACACACACACACCTCCCTACCTAACTTACCTGTCAACTAACTCGCATACCTCGATCTCCTAGGCAGACACAGACATACACACAAACACACTCACTCACTCACTCATGCAGCTCCTCGTATGCACACACGAACACACCCCCTAACACTACCTTACTATTAAATTCCCCGACACTTACTTGTACCACAATGGATGAACATGGCCTTTTGGCCATGTTCACTACAGCAAGAAGCCAGGACCATCCAAGCTAATCTATACAGCTGCATAAATGTCTTACTGCAATTAGTTATGGGAGATAGCACATGGCTAATTAGCATGTGATTCTCCCTTGGACTACTTCATTATCATGTAGTACAGCCGTAGTGACAGCCCTCTGCAATGTTGCACATCTTCATGCAAAAACACAGTGATAGGGCCATCTTTTAATTCCAAAAAGTTACCACGAGGTGTACACATAATGTACACCCCACAGTAACATTTATGAATTCAGGCCAGTGTTGCTTATTGCTGAAGATTATCTGAGCTGCAGGCTCTTATGATGAGTCATGCCGATCTCATATTTTACAAAGATAGGGTGATTTTCAGAAGAAATTCTTTTGTGCCTAAAGTAGTTTGAGTTTGTACTAAGCCATTCTATTCATCTCCCTGTTTTCTTTCCAGTGCCTAAAAATGAGGGTGAAAAAAATCCATTACACTATGGATTTCCTTAGGCAACTTAGGTTTCTATAGTGACAGAAGAAAATCCTTCAGGTCTTCTGATCAACTGTTTGTCTCTTATGAAGTTAAGAAGAAAAAGGCAATCAGTGTCTAAACAGACAGTTAATAAATAGTTGCCCAGGTTATTACTTTGTTATTCTCACTACATCTTGTCACTTCCAAAGTCAGGGCCCACTCTAATAGAGCCCTGGGACTCCTGTGGCTTTTTTGAAAGGGGTGGACACTAGAAACATACTAGAGGCAGCATCTTCATCTTTGGTGCACACCTTTACCATTTATTCATTCTCTGGTTTACTTACACAGCTGTACTTTGTGTGCATTGTCTTGTACATAAGACAGACATATTTCCAGTAAGCACTAGTCAGCTGACTGTATTGTTTGTATTTGGAAAGACAGTTCTGTCAGCTAATGGAAACTGGAATCTTTATACAAAACTATTTAGACTTTTTTGTTAGTATGTGGTACATTTGCAAGTTTATGATTTGTTTTTCAGTTGTTACATTGTGCTTTGTGCTTAACATATATTTGTGTGCGGTTTGTTGTAGTTGTATGGTTTCATTTTAAAGTGCAACGTAGCTGTAAGGACACACTCTGCAGTCTGTACCTAATTTCAATTAAGGAATTTCACTGTCATTGACTTGGTGAATTAACTGTAACATAGTGAGAACAAGGTTTTTCTGTTGATGTGTTCCAGCTTTATGATTGCTCAGGAACTAGTTTTTTTTTCTTTCTGGTGTAGCAGATCTTTCTGTATTGTCTTCAACTGACAAATATCATTTGTCAAGAGTTATAAGAAGTTTTATTGTGGTCCATTGTGGCTGCTGCCTGATTAACTTGAGCCATAGTATACTACATAGTAAAATAAATTTTTTCATATTTTTCAGAGTTAAATTGCCATTGATTGGCTGTCATATATTACTATTATGTATGTAATTGAACAATAAAGAAGTGCAAGTAGAACATGGTGTGTCTTTTATGCTGTGAGCTTGTTATAGCTTTGAACTTCTTTAGAAAGTTTATCAGCAGCAGGTCTTTACAGACTGAACCTGGTCTGTTGGCAGCACCAGGAGTGTCCTTTGGGCTAACTGGACAATTTGCATTTTTTTTTTCTGGTAAAGGATAGGCTGTTTTCTCTCACCCCTCTTGTTTTCATTGTTATTTTCCAACACAAACTCTGGATGCATTTTCTTTGCTCAGTGTATTAAGTAAGGTTTCTGGTTTCGTTTATAGCTGTGTCATCTTCTTTATTCTGTTGTGTTGTTTGTGTGCTGCATTTAATATGATTTAACATTTTAAATGTTAATCATAAGAATTACTTTTGAAGAAGTTTATGATACAATTAGATGTTAGCTGAAAGTGAACATTAGTCCCCTGCCATATCTTTTCAGAATTTGAACATTGTCTTGAACTGTGGATATTAGGAGTCCAGCTCTAAAAGTTGTTTTTGCTGCTTGAAGTAAATAGACTACCTGCCTTGTTTCATAAGTGCTTTGATCACTCCTAGGTCTTGCTCATTTCTCTCCTCTCTTGATTTTCTATAGTTTTGATCTTTAGCTAATAATGTCACAAGAGAAAACTATATAAAAATCACTAGTGGGAGTCTGAGTCTTTCACTTAGGGTATTTTTGGTTTAGGTAAAATCAAGAGTTCTTGTAATTGTGAAGATTGTTTTAAGCTTAACAAAATAAAAAAAACTTTAAGACTAAAACTAATCTTTTATTTAATTTTACCATCTTTAGTTGACCCTTCTGTTAGTTAAAATTTGAATCTAACTCTTAACATTTAGAGGTATGACAGTCTTGAAGGAAAAGAAAAGGAGGCACTATTCAGGCATCAACTTTTGAAGGTAACAGGTGAGTTTTGTATTGCAAACATGTGTTGGAGTATATGGACACTGTTTGCTGATACAAGGTAGATGACTTGTAGATGTAGGGAAGTATTTTTCATGTTCCTCATGATGAACTCTAGACCTCCAGAAACGTATTAATAGTTTCTATATGTAAGGAGTAGAGAGGACTGATTACAAAGAAGACTCAAGAAGTGCTACTTTTAATTGTTCCTGAATATTTTCATCATTGCTGTCCTCCTGGGGTTTTTACCCCCACACTTGTTGCATTAATTCCTCTGAAGCTGCCTTTTCCTTTCTTTCTTCACACAGCTAAAATTTATTATGCTTTGTTACCCTTACATTAAAAGAGGGACACCAATTAAGCAGTAACCCATGACTGGGTGTGGGGAATGCTGGATTTACACAAGATTGGCGTGTTTGATCATGAGGGTGAAGCTCGAGGAATCAAACATAGCCAACTCTGGGTAAATCCAGTATTACCAACCCTCAGGACTGAGTTATCACTGCTATACAATGACATAATTTAAGAAAGACATTAATTAGCTTTCTTAAATAATGTCTTTGTACAGTAGCACTGTAGTGTTCCTCCATGTTCTTCCACATTTTTAATGTACTTTGCTTGCATATGGGAGTTATGTTCCCATGCTTAACCAGCTCTTATAAACTTAGAAAGTTACAGGAACAATAGGTTTTAGTTTAGCATGTATTTTCTGAAGAATGTGAAGTCTAAACCTAAATTGTCTGTCAATATTTAATGACTTCTGTCCCCAGTGACTTGCCAGGAAGTTACTTTTTTTAATGAGGAAAGGGCAAAAATCTGGATATTCTGCAAAGCTTTAGATAGTTGAAATGTACGAGAGTCGAGTCTGCCAAGATTTAATGAGGGACAGCACAGAACTACAAAGAAAATCTGATTCATTTCTGTTTCCTGATTTTTCTTGTGTTTTGCTCTGCTCTCTGTCGCATATTCCAGTAGAAAAGTCTGGCCACTCAGTGGTACTTTAGCAGCTGGACTTCTTTTCTATTGGCAGTTGCTCAATTTAAAATGATCAGTCTGGTTGGGCTGTCCAATTAGAGTGCACATTTTTGAATGGCAGTGATCTGTTTATTGTATAATTTTCATTTATTATTAAGAGCTGTCAATAGAAGAAACCAAGGGAGTGAGGGTAGTTTGCTTCTTAATCATCCATGCTGAATATAATGATAACCTTGCTTTTTAGCACTTTCTGACACCTTAAGAAATGAACCCCACCCGGACACCCTGCTTTTGCTATCTAATCATCCTATAAGATACTGTTGCCCCCTTCTCATAGCAGAAGACCTGTTTTTTCCCTCTATTTGTTTTCACTCAGGCCTTTATGAAAAGCATAAAATGTCAGAGTACAGTATGCATTATCTATACAGTATGCTCTTCTGTAGATTTGTTCCTGTTTTAAAGATTGGCAACGTAAGATTTAGGAAACCTCCAACTTACAACATGTAAAAGTGCAGTAGTAGTATATATAAACAAAAAGTTAAACTCGCATACTAAGTAGATTGTTTTAGAACATAGTGAGAGAAGGGTATTAATAGACAGTGAAGGTTATATTTATTTGGTCAAATAAAGTGTCAAATAGGCCTCATCTTAGTGAGGCTTTAAAGATCCATAATGAAGGGTAGTTTTATATTTCTGTAGGAAAACTATTCCAAATTGCTAAGGTTAACTCGTGAATGGTTCTGTCAGTGGCACATAAAGTTAATGGAGGACCCTACAAAGTGACATTAGAAGAGTTATTTGTGAGTAAGTAAGATGGTATAGAGGGGTTTAAAAGCAGGCCAAGTGGTGGACAGAAGTTTAAAAAAATGTGTTTGTATGTGATGATAAGGAATAAAAATTTAACCCATAAGCTGATGCATAGGAAGTAGCAAATTTTGCTTAAGTATTTTAAGCTATCTAGGCAAATAGGAGAAGTGATCATTCTGATTTTGGTATTAGCATGTGTGTAACTGTACAGTATCTAGTTTTTGTGGAGAAAATTTTTGGAGAGAAGATATAACAAATTTAACTGACACGAGTAGTATTATTAATGTGTAGTTGAAAAAAGTGGGAAGGGTATTTGCAGTATTCCCACATTTGCTTAAGAATATACTTTTGTGAGAAGGTTATCATTTGGCTCGTGCAGTTAGAGTAGTTAATGAACATTAGTTAATATTCAGGGGGGGTTCTGACAATTTTTTTTAACTGAGAACCACTTGCAAATGCTAAAGAAATCGTTTGAAGGAGTTCTTGCTTCCCCCATACCACATGGAATGAGTTGGAGTTGAACAACTGTGGCAGTATGGTGGCCTCCTGAACCATCCTCCTGATCTGTCCATGGTAATTTGTGTGGCCAGGTTATACCATGTTAGTCATTGTTGCCAGCCTCTACCCTACTGGTGCAATTAGCGGTGGGGGAGACAATTGAGTCAGAGAGACGTCATAGCTTTCCACAGTGGTAGCCTTAATTCTGTAATGGTGGTGGCCAGCTTCTATAGACCAATACCTGCCATAAGGCGTGGTCTAGGTGCATCTCTCCCCATCCCAAACAGCAGTGCTTGCCCAAACCTGCCCACACACCTGACCAGAGTTCTGATTGCTGATCTCCACCAACGCTACAAAGAATAGCCTGCCCTTTGTACCTCTCCCCATCCCTCTACTTGAGAGTTGAAGGGCAAAGCTTCATCATTCCTTTGTCCTCTCACTATAGTCAGAGCTTTCTCTCTCTGTATATGTCAGCAGAGCTGGCTTTTTGAAGTGTTTGGAGGATATTTACATAAACATTTAAGTATCAGGAGATCATCAGTGTAAGGCAATGTGTTTAAACTATGAAGAGCAAATGAGTTAATACAGATGGAGAAAGGAATAGAGCAAAGTACTGATCACTGAGGAGCACCAGGTATAAAATTTGTAGGGATGACAGTGTGTCTTTAAACTTTACTTGGAAAATTCTGTTGTTGAGGTACTCAGAAAAGTGGGTTAGTAACTTGTGGAAACCAGGATTGCTAAGATGGTTAAGTAGAAGGATGTGATCAGGAGAGTCAAATGGTTTCTTAAGACTGATGAAGTTAGTTCCTTTCAAATGTCCCTTGTCCCATGTTACTGTGAATTGTCTCTATGGCAGCAAGAAGGGTGGTTGAGGTATTAAAACCAAGGTAAACTCTCTGCTGCTTAAGTGATAAAATGTTCCTGTCATGTAGGATTTGGATTATTATGCCTATATGTAGTATTTTGAGAACCTTTGCAGTGAGTGAAGTGACTGACTGAAATTGTCCTGCAGTGATTAAGATGAGGTGTTTCAGGGCAAGGAATAATAATGGCAGTTTTCCATTTTGTAGAGACAATGTCAGTAGAAAGGATGAGCATGAATGCATGTGTAAATGGCTGATTTATATAGCTACTAGTGTTTGGAATAAATCTTGGATGAAGGAATGTAATGATCCTTTTACTGTGTGAAAGTTTTTTTTCAGCAGTCTGTAAACTACATTACTGGTGTGTGACCTGAAAGTAAATAATCCAGAGGTAATGTCAGGAGAAAAGTGGTCGTTACTGGTGTGTGCTGGAGATAGTGGATAGAAGAACAATTTTTGAGAAGGTTGAATAAGATTTGGTAACTAAGAGTGATGTATTTAGGAACCCTTGTGTGGTACTGGTGCACTTTGTTTTAACCAAGAGGTCTTTAAACATCTTATTGTATGGGGCACCAAAGGAGTATTGTTGGTGATTTCTGTAGTAAGTTGATTTGGCAGTTTTAATTGTTATCCAAATTCTGGGATATTTGAAAAGGTGAGTTAAAAGAATGAGCTTTGGGTAGCTTTCCATTGTTGTCAGGCAGTTCCCTTTGGTGGACTTAGGCTTTTATTTGAGTGGATAACCAACGGCAGGTTTCTTTTAAACCTTTGTTTCCTTATAAGATTGAAAATTACTAGGAGTAGTAGAGATGAATGGAAACATGTAGTGCAGTGTTAAGATCCTAAAGTATAGCAAGTTCTGGTTAATCAATCCAAGAGAATTTTTTCTTTATAATCACCCTGACAGAATTAATTAGGTTTTCTCTTTACTGTGAGGGAACTGACAACAGTTAAGGAGAAGAGGAGGGATTTGGGTTTTTTAAAAGACAAGTGTGTGATGAAAGGGTGGTGAGGTGATCTGCAGAGTTCGAGAGTGCTGTGATGGAAAGGTATTTTTATGGGGGGTTGGTTAGAAGTAGATGCAAAAGTGAGCACAGTGAATGATCCACAGCCAGTCCAGGTTGAATTCATCACTCAGTATGAACTTGTTTTTGTTTAACAATGTGGAAAGTGCATCTGTAAGATTCTGTAAAATTATATTGAAAGTATGCATGAAGGTTTGTGGAGAATGTGGACAGAAGTACTGTGCATTCTTCCACTGGCAAGTTTGCTTAAGACCCAGTTGGGATCATTTGAGTTACAGAAAGTGGGAGATGGTAAGAGTTGGGCATTTAGCTATTTAGCTGTTTTTTTTAGCTTATAACCTTACACCATTACTCTCTTTATACATGACCAATGTCATCTGTGAGTAATAAAATGGTGTTCAGATAGACTGAAAGGATGGTATCATCTCTGAGACTTTTTTCAAGAAGGCAAATTCAGTGCAGATTATATCGATTCACCTATGCCTCCAAGACGTTAACAGTGTTTTGGCAGTTTCGTGGGCAATGGGTAGGTGTTTTTTGTGAACATTTGGAAGTCTGTTATGGGTGGCCTTAAGGATTAGACCAGGGTTGTGCTCATTATGCCATCTGTAAATAGATATATTAGAGCTTGGTAGAAATGAGGGAGGTTTAAGTTATTGAAATAGAATGTGGTACCTGTGAGGCATACTATTGTAAGATGTTTTTATACTTTAAAGATTATGTGCAACCATTTTATACACATACTTGCAGTCATTCTCTTTCTCCTGGGATGACAGAATGGCTTTGTGCATTACAAATCCAATTTATTGAATATTCTGTTTCATTTTATGGCTAACTGCTCACATGCTTTGGCTGTACACAAACTTATGAGGGTAGTAATTCCTGTCTTTGCATCATCATGCTTTCCACTTTGATGGTGCAAAGTTGGATATTTCCTGCAGTAGTAGGCTGGGTGTCTTTCTGCTGTTTTTTTTTTTTTTTTAAGTAAGTAAATATCATATTAATGCTGCAGATGGCAGAGTGCAGTATGTACATGTATTAAATGGAGCAGGTTTTGCATTAGCATGCATTTATAAACTATGAAACTCTTAATGTCTAGCATTAGTGTCTTGACTGTAATCCTCACTGATTTACTAGAATGTTGAAAATTTTACGAGGGATGGACAGGGTAGAAATATGAGACAAAATCAAGGGCATTCTGCAAAAACGATAGTCAGGTGAAATGTGTGATTCCACTCCCACAAGAGGGGACAACATACTAGACCTGATCATTACCAACATGTGGACTCTATGCTCCACACCAGAAGTATATCCCTCACTGGTAAGATCAGACCATAAATTAATTTCACTGGATGTCCACATCCCGACCCCACCCCCAGCCCAGAAAACCACAGTGAAAAACTTCTCAAAAGCGAACTTCTCACTTCTCAAAACCGAAGTGGAATCCTTCAAGGCCCCAGGGCCAGTGGAAACTACAGCCCAAACTGCAGAATCCTATATAAATGCATTCTACGGACATCTCCAGGAATGCATGGATCATGCTATCCCAAACAAAACCAAGACCCAATCATCCAAAGGCAGGCGTCCAGTCTGGTGGACCCCTGCCATAAATAAACTGTACAACAGAAGGAGGAAGCTACTACATGATAAAGCAAAATCCCTAGTAGGGAAGGCATCTCTGATCAGTACTAGCAAAAAATTACGATCCCTCATAAAATCCTCCAAGGCCAGCTTCGAGAGAAAAATTGCACAGGACACCAAAGACAATCTTAAGGCTTTTTTCAGTTATGTTAGAAACCTGGGATGCAACTCCCAGACTTGTTCTGAGTTGATTCTAAACGACAAAAAATACACTGAACCCACAGACATCGCCAATATCCTGGCAGACAGGTTCAGTGCAAACTTCTCCACCCCCTCCCCCCAAAAGAGCAAGTATCTATCCTGGCAGAGGGCTGCCTCCCAAACATCTCAGATGCTCAGGTGAAGGCTGCCTTCTCCAAAGCAAAAAACACTGCTTCCATGGGACCAGATGGCATCCCAGATTGCGTCCTACATGAACTACAAGAGGAACTAATCCCTCAAATAAAACAGCTATACAATCTCAGCCTCACTACAGGATATATGCCCACAGAATGGCGTACAGCAACAGTGGTCCCACTCCACAAAGGTGGAGCCTCTATGGGCCCTGGAAACTATCGCCCCATAAGCCTGACTAGCTTAGTCTGCAAGGCTATGGAGAGGATCATCATGGAGCTCATAACCAAAGACATTGGGCACCTACAGACACTAGATCCTACCTGGTTTGGCTTTGTCAAGGGCAGATCCTGCCTTTTGAACCTGGCTGACTTCTTTGAAACAGTCACCAAAGCCATAGATGAAGGAAGGTAGTCCACACAGCCTATCTGGACCTCAGAAAAGTGGGTTAGTAACTTGTGGAAACCAGGGATTGCTATGAGGCAAGTAGGAAGGATGACCAGGAGAGTCAAATGGTTTCTTAAGACTGATGAAGTTAGTTCCTTTCAAATGTCCCCGTCCCATGTCACTGCGAATGGTTCCTATGGCAGCAAGAAAAGGTGGTTGAGGTATTAAACTAAGCAAGGAACTCTCTAAGCGTTTAAGTGATAAAATGTTCCCTACATGTAGGATTTGGATTATTATGCCTATATGTAGTATTTTGAGAACCTTTGCAGGAGTGAAGTGACTGACTGGAAATCGTCCTGGCAGTGATTAAGATGAGGTGTTTCAGGCAAGGAATAATAATGGCAGTTTTTCCATTTTGTAGAGACAATGTCAGTAGAAAGGATGAGCATGAATGCATGTGTAAATGGCTGATTTATATAGCTACTAGTAAGTTTGGAATAAATCTTGATGAAGGAATGTAATGATCCTTTTACTGTGTAGAAAGTTTCTTTTTTCAAAGCAGTCTGCAAACTACATTACTGAAAAGGACCTGAAAGTAAATAATCCAGAGGTAAATGTCAGGAGCAGTGCGGTCGCTACTCGGTGTGTGCTGGAGATAGTGGGATAGAAGAACAATTTTTGAGAAGGTTGAATAAATTTGGTAACTAAGAGTGATGTATTTTAGGAACCTTGTGTGGTTCTTGGTGCACTTGTTTTTAACCAAGAGGTCTTTAAAACATCTTAGCTGTATAAAGTACCAAAGGAGTATTGTTGGTGATTTCTGTAGTAAGCTTGATTTACAAAATTTAATTGTTATCCAAATTTGATATTTGAAAAAGGTGGTTAAAAAGAATGAGCTTTGGGTAGCTATCCATTGTTGTCGTGGCAGTTCCCTTTGGTGGACTTAGGCTTTCATTTGAGTGGGATAACCAACGCAGGTTTTTAAACCTTTGTTTCCCTTTATAAGATTGAAAAATTACCAGAGATGAATGGAAACGAGGTGCAGTGTTAAGATCCCAAAGCAAAGTGTTCTGCTGGAACAATCCAAGAGAATTTTTTCTTTATAATCACCCTGACAGAATTAATTCAGGGTTTTCTTTACTGTGAGGGAACTGACAACAAGTTAAGGAGAAGAGGAGGGACGGTTTTTTAAAAGAATAGCGGTGATGAAAGGGTGGTGAGGGGTGGATTCAGAGTTCGAGTGCTGTGGGATGGGTTGGTATTTTTATGGGGGTTGGTTAGAAGTAGATTTTTAAAGTGAGCACAGTGAATGATCCACAGCCAGTCCAGGTTGAATCTTCATCAATGCATGATGTATGTACTTGTTTTTGTTTAACAATGTGGAAAGTGCATCTACTGTAAGATTCTGTAAAATTATATTGAAAGTATGCATGAAGGTTTGTGGAGAATGTGGACAGAAGTACTGTGCATTCCCTTCCACTGGCCAAGTTTGCTTAAGACCCAGTTGCTGGGACTATCATTTGGGTTACAGAAAGTGGGAGATGGTAAGTGTTGGACATTTAAGCTATCTAGCTGTTTTTAGCTTATAACTAACTTACACCATTACTCTCTTCTTCATACATGACCAATGTCATCTGTGAGTAATAAAATGGTGTTCAGATAGACTGAAAGGATGGTATCATCTCTGAGACTTTTTCAAGAAGGCAAATTCAGTCCAGATTATCCCTATCGATTCACCCATGCCTCCAAGACCGATTAACAGTGTTTTGGCAGTTTCGTGGGCAATGGGTGTAGGTGTTTTTGTGAACATTTGGAAGTCTGTTATGGGTTGGCCTTAAGGATTAGACCAGGAATCGGGGCCTCATGTATGCCATCTGTAAGTAAATATATTAGAGCTTGGTAGAAATGAGGAGGTTTAAGTTATTGAAATAGAGATGTGGTACCTGTGAGGCATACTATTGTAAGATGTTTTTATACTTTAAAGATTATGTGCAACCATTTTATACACATACTTGCAGTCATTCTCTTTCTTCTGGATGGACTGACAGAATATGGCTTTGTGCATTACAAGGTCCAATTTATTGAATATTCTGTTTCATTTTATGTGGCTAACTGCTCACAAGCTTTGGGCTTGTACATAAACTTATGAGGGTAGTAATTCCTGTCCTTTGCATCATCACGCTTTTACCACTTTGATGGTGCAAAGTTGGATATATTCCCTGCAGTAGTAGGCTGGGCAAGTCTTTTCTGCTGTTTTTTTTTTTATGTAAGTAAATATCGTTATTAATGCTGCAGATGGCAGAGTTGCAGTATGTACATGTATTAAATGGAGCAGGTTTTGCATTAGCATGCATTTATAAACTATAAAACTCTTAATGTCTAGCATTAGTGTCTTGACTATAATCCTCACTGATTTACTAGAATGTTGAAAATTTTACGAGGGATGGGCAGGGTAGAAATATGAGACAAAATCAAGGGCATTCTGCAAAAAGGATAGTCAGGTGAAATGTGTGATTTGCTGACAGTAGGCAGAGACAATCGAGAGTTATTGCGTTTGTGGTGTACACAATGTGCTTATGTGACTGTGAAACAGAATCAGCCTTAACATTTGTTTTCATTTTTAAAGAAGGCAGAATTCATGGGGGTTTGAAGGCCAGATTAACCATCAATGTGTAACAAACCTTAAAACTGAAAATTAGACAAAAAATACAAGTCAGACTGCCCCAATCCGAAAATCCTCGCTGTATGCCTTTCTCCCTCTTGTTGATTAGGTAATGAGCTCTTCTGACCCTGAAGTGATATCAGCACATCAGTAAGGAAGCACAACTTCCTTTGGTGTAATCAATGAAGGCATGATATGGCTATGGAGGGCATTTTTTGGAAGAAATCTTCCTTAAAAAGAAAAACAAGAATGCAAACTTAAATGACAGAAATATAGCCATGGTAAGCAACTACTCTGAAAATGCATTTTGAGAACAGATAGGTCACTTTTATTTTGTCAGGTTGCAAGTGATCTTTAAGTGGTTAAGAAGAGGAGAATATTTTATGTGCTTTGAAGTAACAGAATATTTTTATTGCAGGGATGAGTATATGTGAGTAAAGGTGTCTGGTTAGGTAAGTAAGCAGCTGTTCTGTAGTCGGGGCTATACTACTGTACATCTTGATTTTATTAGTTTAAGTAGGGAAGTGTAGGTGTTGAAAGGGAATGTGCTAAAAATAGGTGCATGTAGCACAGTATACTAGGGAAACTATTTGCATTTATCTAGGAATTATTTATGAATGATGTGGAGCTGTGCTATAACCAGTAATCTCAGAATGGATTTGTATCCGGTGGGGTGGACAGGAAAAATAGATGAGACATTGTAACAAAAAAGATAGGTAAGAAAGTCTACAAGTTTTTCTGCCAGTATATTTAGGAGATGATAAATGCAGAGATGGATGTTTGAAAGAGGGGAGCTAAAAGAGTAGACTACTGCTGCCACGAGTTGTCAGGTGTTATCTGGACTCGCTGCTCAAGTTTAGAAAGATGAACTAGGTCATCTCCTTTGCACCACTGAGAGAAAGGCTTACTTTTGTCAGGCAAGAACTTTCCGAATGTATTGTCAGCTGTATTTTTTTTTTTTTTTTTTTAATCATTGAGTAACTAATCACCCCTTGGCTAATACTGCAGTCAAAGTTCACTCTGCAGGAGGAGCAGTTGCCTCCTATGTTTTTGCTGCAGCATTATTGAGTTAACAGCAGCTTTGGGTCAGTATTCTTGAACTGTGTTAGTGGTGATGTAACTGCAAGCCATGTGGTCCCCAAGGATGCATGGAAGCACATCAGTAAACAAGGAGATGGCAGTGATTCATTCCTTAAAAGTCCCTCACCACATATAGACTCTGGGTCATCTTCTGGTGGTTATGAACATCACCACAGAGATGTGGTACCTTCACAAACAAGGGGATACAAGATCTTACCCTCTGTACCAGTTGGCACTGATGGCCTGGAAGCTGGCATTATGGCATTCCCCGACTCTCTCTCTCTCTCTCTATATATATATATATATATATATATATATATATATATATATATATATATATATACACACACACACACACACACACACACACACACACACACACACACACACACACACATCATTGTGGTTCATGCATATTTACCTTAACAAAGAACTCTGTTAAGGTTTGTCACCAGTGTTAGGTAAAACAAATAAGTTATTACCATGTCAATTGATGTACAAGATGACTATCCTTAATTAGTGAGGAATACTCTCCTCCATCAAGGGAGGAATGATTTGTGCTTCATAAGGGGCAATCTGGCATGGCAACTACTGCATGAAATTTGAACTGTGTGTTTAAAGGGTACCTAGACTTCTCAACATGTTAGCTACCGCAAGTGCTAAAAACCACAAGCCTGAGGCATAGTGGGATAAAGCACTGGCTAATTTGCATATGACCTGTAGGAGCTGATTGTGGAAGCAGCTGCTGATGAGGGTGTGAATTTGGCTCCCCACATGGCTGACACCTAGAGGGAACACTACGTGTTTACCTGGTGGAGTTCAAGCATGCCGACTGCATACTGTCTGTGTGTCCTGCACTAGCAGCCAAGGGGGAAGCTGGTATAAGGAGACATGATTCCCTTTGGGAGACAACAGTAGTTAGGGGAACTGCAGTGGGAGGTGTCCGTAGGAGGAAAAGGTATGCCTTTCCCCAGGACTAGTTAGCTAGCCTGCTGCCTACCACCTGACTCTTGCAGGGAGAAACACTGTTTAGAATTCTCTACAAGGAACAAATGGGCCACCAGGCTGTCAATTAACCCTAAAAGGCCCATCTTCCATACTGTTTGTCCAAGTTGGCCCTGCAGTGGCTGACTTTTGACCTGTGGTAAACTCCATTTATTACGGAAGTAGAGATGCTCATGTCAGTGTCAGTATACAGTTTCAGAACAGTTTTCAGTGAACTCCTCCACTGCTGAAGAGTTAATTGAGTGTGTGACTGTTGGTCAGTCTTGTCTGTCATGCACAATTGGCTTCAAAAGACTATTCAGCAGTAAACAAGTGGTTGTCTCTTTTAACAAAGTCTTTGAGAAAATAAGCATGCAGCTAAGCAAAATTGTGAATGACAACATTTTTTATGAATTGAAGCTCTTCGGTGCAGTGCATCTCATCATCAGTGCCCTTTTTCCCATTTTCTAAATTGGGGCCGGGGTATCAATTCAATGTCATTCTTCTGCCTTCTTCAATATTTGCCAGACTGTCACAGATGATCTCTCACACAATCTATCCATCTCTTTGTTGGATGCCCTTATTTTCTCATGTATTTTTCCTGTTTGTCCCAAATGTTCTTCATCAGATTGTCATCTGTTTTCTTGCATCTGTGCCTGAACTTCTGTAAAATGTTCTCCCTTACTGTCTTTGCAATTGGAGTTTCTCGGGCTTCTGGTCTGATGTCCTAATTTCTTCATCTGTCCCACAGTGTGCATCCTACCATCTGTCTCAGGAAGGTCATCTCTGTCAGCCCTAGCTTTCTCAGCTGCTCTGCCTTCACTGGCCAGGTTTGTGTACCACACAGTAGTACTGGTTACACCATTTTGTACATCTTACTTTTCAGCTTCTTTGGCATTATTTTGGCACACACTACTCTTGACACAATGTGCTAGTTGGCTGTAGCCCTGCTAATTCTTGCTTTGACCTCTGCATTCAGACTTCCTTGCCTTCAACTACCACTCACATACTTGAAGCTGTTAACCAGTTCACCATTTTTTCCTTCTATTTCAGTTTTCATCTTCTTCTGATTTCCCCAGGTTTGCCTCCATTACAGCTGCCTTGTCTGTATTCATTTTCACCCAGTGTGCTTTCGGTTTTGCATTCCATTCCCCTATTACTTGCTGAAGTTCTTGTTTAGAGTCTGCCTGTAATGCCACATCACCTGCATACAGCAGCTTTGTTGATCAGTCCCCTCTGACCTGTTTGCTAATGTAGTCCATCACCAGTATGAACAACAGTGGGCTCAGAACTGAAACCTGATGCACACTGACTTCCACTGGAAAAGTCTTTGTACATAGCCTGCATTAATTCTACCTACGTTTCTTGGACTTCAAACCGTGACAGGACTGTCCAAATTGGCTTTTGGCATGCACTGTTATGTCCTTCCTCCAAGTCTAGGGATGCCCATTTGGACTCTTTCCGCATCTCTAGCTTCTTCTCAAATGTCTCATTGTACATATTGCAGTGGTTGTACTGCATCCTGATCTGAATCCTAACTGCTTATCTGACTTTCTACTGTTATGCATATTTGTTTCATCAGTCAGCCCCTCCAGAATGTTCATGCAGTGTGACAGGCGTTTGACTATATACTGCACACAGTTGTGAATGTTTCCTTTGTTCTTGTACACTGACAATTGAATCCTTATTATGCAGTCATGTGGGATATGCCTTTCTCTCCATACTGCTATAGGTACCACAGGAAGCTATTTACTCCCTAATTCACCCAACATATTGATTGAATTTGTTGTGACCTTATCTGAGCCTGCTGCTTTCCCTGACTTTATTTTCCTTATTGCTGTTATTACTACTTTTTGTAGGTTGAGTTCCTCCTCTTCTTTCATCATAGGCGGTGTATGGGGTTTTCTTCATTCAGAAGCTGCTGGAAGTATTCCTTCCATCTATCTTTGATGTCCTGTGGACTGGTGAGCAGGTTGTTGCTTGCATCCCTTATGAAAGGTGTTTGATGACTATTTTATTTATCATTCTGTCTTTGCCTTGCAGCATGATAGAGATTCTTTGTTCCATCTGCTGAGTCACTTCCAAGAAGCTGATGTAGTGCTTGTGATACCTTGTTCATTGCTATTGCAGCTATTCTCTAGCTCTTTATATTTTTTATTTATTTATTCTCTAGCTTTTTTGTTAGCCAACCAGTATTCTTTATTAGCTTGGTTTGTTTTCTCTCTCTCACTTTTTTCTGCACTCCTGCTTTCATTTAATGACTTCCTAGACCCCTACATTCCACCAACAGCTTTGCTTACGCATAGGTGCCGGAACCATAGGACGAGGGGGGGAGCGCACCCCCACACACTTGCTGTAAGGACTCATGCATGTGTCACATGCTATTTAAACACAAAAGTGCGCGGAAACAACTACCTGATTATATCAAGTGCTGGCAGGTCATCCACGGTAAGGAGATGCTGCGTTTGTTATGTAAGTAGCTGGTGTGCTCCATTTGTTTATGTAAGTAGCTGTGTGTGCTCTGTTTGTTTATGTAAGTAGCTGGTGTGCTGCGTTTGTTTATGTAAGTAGCTGGTGTGCTCCATTTGTTTATTCAAGTAGCTGGTGTGTTTGTGTGTGTGTGGTACCTGGTGTGCTCTGTTTGTTTATTTAAGTAGCTGGTGTGTTCCATTTTTTTGTTTAAGTAGCAGGTGTGTGTAGTACAGATAAGTTCTAGAAGCCCACATTCTAGCCTTCTTTATAAATTACTCTGCATGCCCTCCCACAAATACGATTGTCAGTGAACAGCCCGACTATGATAAATAACAATATTTATAACACCACCTTACTGAATGCTAATTCAAACTCTTGCACCCATGTAACTTTCCTTCTGAGTCAAGAAACATAGCCAAGAGTTGAATTATGTTCAGGAGGTCCCATAATGTAGTCAGATAATGTAGTGACCAAAACAATGGCAGTTTCACTTTTTCTCAATACTACATGGATGTCCTTCACAACCTACTTGGTCTCTGATGTTCTGAGACAAAGCACCAGTCACAGGGATGATAGTATAACACCCACAAACCATAACTGTTTAATAATAGTACCCTGAGGGCATGGGAGCCTGCAGGATTTTTTGCAGGGGGGTGCAAACCCAAGCCCCGCTCACACAGTCCCACCCCTCTGCTGCCCTGCCCACCCAAATACGTAGTGCTGTTGGTGTTATCAAGAAGATTATTACTTTTGTCCATGACAGTCTAAAACGATGAGCACTGGCACCAAATATACCTCTTCTGTATGAGACATGATGGACTGAGAAATATAAATCCATTCATGTGTTTAGTCAGAACTTTGAGAAAATATTTGACTGGCTGATCTTCAGAAGAGCACTGCTGGTGAAACCAGACAAAATGCACATATGTTACTCAGCGCTTGCTCTTCGTGCACGTTTCTTATTTTTCTCTTCATTATTGCAAATTACTCATCAGTTCTTGAGCCTGTTGCCCAGATGTTTCAGTCTGTTTAACTTGATATAGTAGAGGCTCAACAACACATCAACAGACTCATTGAAATATTCAAGGAGCACCACAACCATGCTGAAGAGCACTTTAGGAATGACATTCTCAGTAAGGCAAGATCACTAGCAGATAAATTTAGTATTGAGTTAGTGTTGCCAAAGATTTCCAGTCGACACACCGAGCAAACACAGTAGGTGTGGATTTTGAGAGTTATTACAGAACAAGTATTTATATTCCCTATCTTGACTCATTAGTTTCTTCACTGACATCTTGCTTTTCCACCATTAACACTGCTCAGTTCAACTTATTTTATCTGCATCTTAAAATGATGCAAAACCTACAACGTGAAGAATTCTGAAAATGAATTGCCGTCAGTAATGAACTATATCATATTGCTACTATATCTGAATGATCGCTTCTTGTCTGATGCATTGACTTTGAAGTTATAAGACAACCTAAAGAATCCAGTGGGCTACTACTACCTTTGTAGTTAGTATCTTGCAGATCTTCTATCAATGATGTTACTGAACAAAAACAAACAAAAAAAAGTGTCAGGTATGGGATTGAAAAAAAAAAACATTTTCTGATATGTTTCAGCTTCACCAGTGATTAACATGTGCATCATGCTAACCTGGACAACAACAAAAAATAAATACATAAAACTAGTTGATTTTTGCTTGTGTACATGTTTATGCAAAGAAAACTTAATACTGCAGTAAGCACCATTGTACCTCTCAACTGAACAGATTTTCGCAGAATGTCAAATTTTTTGTATTCTTCCTAAAATCTGTACTTTTCTGGCAAATAGCTGAGGATTGAAGTCATTAAATAATGATAAACATTTGAGTTGAAGAGTCCACATCCTTCAGAAATTTCATGCTAATGCAAAACCTATTATTCTATCAACTTTCTAAGTTTGTAAGAGCAATATTTAAAATCTGTCCCTACTTGTTCCCCCATCATTTTAGGCTTTGTCCAGATTTTTTGCTCTAAGAGGTTGAGACTGAGGTATGAATTATGGATAGGAATATATGTTTTATGCACAGTCTTCACAGTTTCCCTTAAAATGTCAATGAACCTCACATGAACTTGTTTATATTCTCCTGCTTTGACAATCTGGCTAGTGTTTTTTTTAGTTTTTCCTTTCTTGTCTTATCTTTAGTACATCTTCAACATTATCTCTACTAAACATACTGTAAGAACAATCATATGTTACTACCTACTATACTTTTAATTGTATGTCTAAACCATTATGCTTATGTAAATATCTTATGCAATCATATATCTGCTATATTTTATAACTGTGTAAACCACAATGCTCACGTAAATATCTTATGTATAGTATGTTAGCAATTGTTCTGGAGCTTTTCGCCTGGGCCTCTGCTGAAAATGGACAGCTTTGTCCAGTCAGACCTCCCGATAAACAAATGTAAAATAAAAACAAATCTGACCTTTATGTGGATTCAAAAAAGAAAAGTACATCATGTAACAGAAACCAAACAATGGCTCTCTGTGAATTTACTATACTATTCTGTAACTGAATGCACATTACTTAATGTTAACTGATAAAACAATTAAATAAAAATACAGTATGACAGGGGAAGAAGATAATGCTTTATGATTTGTAAACTGCTCATAACTTGTCACAATCCTTGAAGTGTATAAAACACCTCTTTCTAACCTTTAGAGTCTGGAAAACAGCTTTTCTCGATAAGCAGCAATAAAGACTCCAGCGTATAATAAAAATGCATACACACCAGAACATAACAGTTAAACATACTGTGCATGTCTCTCTGCATATCTGTAAATTAGTAAGCCATGTCTTTTTAAACCTGTAGTAAATGTTATGTTCTCCATGATAACGTTATATATGTAGTTCTTTGCATACTCTCACCTTAGTAAACATCCTGTAGTGACAAGAACAATGTCTCTTTGGGAGTTACTTTGCAATATGCTTAAATCAAAACTACTTGCAGAAGACAATGTTAATCCATCCTGAATGCGACCAGTACAACACTTCATTAAAATATCTATTAATCTACTAAGAAAACAGATTTATGCCTCAAAGTAAGAAGTAATTAAAAACAGTTAATAACAACAACAACTCCCCCTCTTTGGTCTGACGTCCTGTGATTTGTAATGCTAGCCACTCTCCAAAAAAATATTTGTTTGGGACTTCCTTATCAATTAAGGTAGATCACCAGCAAAAATCAGCACTCCTTGAAGATGTGACAACAATGCAAACAGCACAACATAATTCTCCTGATAAGTACTGCAAAATATTCTATTTAACCAACTGCATATGGGCAGAAGCTGGAACACAGAGGTGAAGCAATCAATACCTTTATTTGGCCAAGATGGGTTTTACAATGCACCTACTGGAGCTTCACCTTCAACAGGGTCAGGCAACAACTACTAAATAAACAAAACCCTATGTTTAATAAAATAAACAGATCTAACGTCACCACATTTCATATTTTGAAAGTTTACTATTACAAATACTAACCCATCTCTAAACTTGAGTACAGCGTGGTATTCTAAGAAAATAAAATCTAAAATTTGTCACATCAGGACAAAGTCCAATAAAAAGTGTTCCAATTTTCAAACCAAATTATTTATACGTAGCACAACCGAAGTTACAGAAACTCCCAATCCCACAGTCTCTGAAAACTTTTAAACTTAGGGTGCATACATACTTTAAATAAAAATACTAATAACTACATGTAAATATTTGAAATATGCACAGATAGAAAACAGTAGCACAACTCAATCTGGTGCAGGCTTGTATTTCAGCAGACCGCAATCATGCTGGAAAAATAGCATCCTACACTATGATAGTCTACACCCACGTTATGTTTTTCGGAACATCGTAAAGGGACAAATGATTAGGATACTGAGACTATGTAGTGAAAAAAAATGATGCGTTTGAGCTAATGAAACAACAAGCCAAACATTTTCTAGATAGAGGCTATCCCCCTGATTTGGTTGGAAAGATAATAAATGATTTGGCTGAAATATCTTCAGGTAGAAGAAAGGAATATTATACGCCTTATCTGAAGAAGAGTGGAAAGGGCTTGGCATATGATATTAAGTATACTAATGATGTAGATCAGTTAACTAAGATCATTGGAGGTAATTGGAAAATATTGCTTTCGGATCCCTTATTATCACAAGTAGTTGGTAAGCGTCCTTCTTTCAGATTTAGTAACTGTTTGAACATTAAGAGATTGCTCTGTAAAGAAAAATTAGAAGTCTCCCCTGTTGATATAAGAGCTAATTTTAAGACAGGCACCTATCCATGCAGTAGATGCTCCCTGTGTAAATATATTAATAGAACTCAAGAATTTAACATATCTGGCATTAATATGGTCTTCAAACCCACTTTTTATGCTACATGTGATACCCAGAATGTTATTTATTTGGCAATGTGCAATCAATGCGATGCCTATTATGTGGGGATGACATCACGCAGACTGAGGGACCGCATGTACAATCATATATATGATATAAAAAAGGGCAATGTCAGTAATGTTCTAGCGGCACACTGTCAAGATTGTGCTCAACATGGTATCAGCTTTTTAGTATTGCAAGTTATTAATTTAAATAAACGGGATGGCGACCTCGTAGGCACCATTGAGATGTTTGAACTAAGATGGATACTCAGGCTTAAAGCGCACATAAAACCTGGACTAAATACCATAGTTAATATTCGGCCTGCCTTAACAGGATCTTTTTGATGTGATAAAGATTATTTGTCCCATCCATTTAGTCAAGTTATTGAAAACTTCTCTATACTTGCCTGACCTGGTCCACGTTTTTGGCTATGTCATGTTTATTACTCAGGCCAGCCACTATTATGGATATTGGCCTTTTTTTCCTTGTGTTTAATGCTATGACATTAGTACATTATATCATATTGTTGCTGGGTAACCTCTAGTTCCTGTCTAGTTGTATTTCATGTTATTTTTATTGAGATTCATGGTATTAGATAAAATGTTATATTAATTATAAAGCAAATATCTTTGCCACTATGATATACCCCATTTTACAACATGGGCTTAATTAGCTCGCCTTTTGGCTGCATATTTTTAACCAATATATTCCTGGTCTACATGGTAGACTACAGGTTTCATTGCCAACATACTGGATTATGAGCTTGCTTGTTTCATTTATTTATACATATATATACTTGTACATGAACAACGAGCCAATATTTGATATTGGCCGCTAGCTGCGATACCAATATGGCTATGGAAATGATTTAGATTTGTCTTGCATTTAGGGAGATTTTCACTATCCTTTCCATGATACTCAGATTTACAGATGTAAAAATGTGTGATTCAACCTTTGGTACTATCCAATGTTATTTATATATTTTTACTTTTATGAGTAGATATATATTACCTGTGTATAAATTACGAGCGCCATTAGCGTACCATAGCCATTCTTTAGGACTGATACTTGGATATGTAATAAGTTCTTAATTAGTATCGTCCTTATTTTTTATTGTTAGATATTAATTGCTTTTATTTTCATTTTAAATCTGTGAATGAATCATGTAGAAGTTTTAATGGTTTTGACAATACTGTTTTAGTATTGTATTATTTAATTGTTATTTAAGGGCAAGTGAAGACCTGAAACTTGATACGGTTAACTATTAGAATGAACCGTATATTTTGAGAAAGGTTTTCTCATATGGTATACCTTTAAATTTGTTTGATTACTGCCTTGATTGATTAACTGAGAACTTTGCCACTGTATAAAAGTAAGGGATGTTTTCTGAATTAATTGTAACCTGATGAAGCGCACCTGAGTGTGCGTGAAAGCGCTCGTTTTTCATTAAATTCTACATTTTTTACTTCATGGTGGTTCGTTGCAGTTTCTTCATCTACCTTAGTAAACATCCTGTAGTGACAAGAACAATGTCTCTTTGGGAGTTACTTTGCAATATGCTTAAATCAAAACTACTTGCAGAAGACAATGTTAATCCATCCTGAATGCGACCAGTACAACACTTCATTAAAATATCTATTAATCTACTAAGAAAACAGATTTATGCCTCAAAGTAAGAAGTAATTAAAAACAGTTAATAACAACAACAACTCCCCCTCTTTGATCTGACGTCCTGTGATTTGTAATGCTAGCCACTCTCCAAAAAAATATTTGTTTGGGACTTCCTTATCAATTAAGGTAGATCACCAGCAAAAATCAGCACTCCTTGAAGATGTGACAACAATGCAAACAGCACAACATAATTCTCCTGATAAGTACTGCAAAATATTCTATTTAACCAACTGCATATGGGCAGAAGCTGGAACACAGAGGTGAAGCAATCAATACCTTTATTTGGCCAAGATGGGTTTTACAATGCACCTACTGGAGCTTCACCTTCAACAGGGTCAGGCAACAACTACTAAATAAACAAAACCCTATGTTTAATAAAATAAACAGATCTAACGTCACCACATTTCATATTTTGAAAGTTTACTATTACAAATACTAACCCATCTCTAAACTTGAGTACAGCGTGGTATTCTAAGAAAATAAAATCTAAAATTTGTCACATCAGGACAAAGTCCAATAAAAAGTGTTCCAATTTTCAAACCAAATTATTTATACGTAGCACAACTGAAGTTACAGAAACTCCCAATCCCACAGTCTCTGAAAACTTTTAAACTTAGGGTGCATACATACTTTAAATAAAAATACTAATAACTACATGTAAATATTTGAAATATGCACAGATAGAAAACAGTAGCACAACTCAATCTGGTGCAGGCTTGTATTTCAGCAGACCGCAAAAAGTTCAGGTGTACATCATAACACTCCAGCTGGAACTAATTGTTAATAGTTGTTGTGGTACAGTTCTCTAACAAGGGGTGGACACAGGAGCAGAGCAGAAGTACTACATACTACTACAGAAATAATGGGTGACGTCTGACAGGCCAAAATTAATTCAGACAGCAGTTATACCTTCGGTAAGGCCACCTCCAGGCAGGCAATAGTTAACATGGATGCAGACGCCACTCTATCCCTAATGGGTGATAGCAGCCCCATAAAAAAAAAAAGTAAAACTGACAGTATCGTTCTCTCACAACATGCAACAAAAATATGCAACAGGCAACTAGGACACAACTCTGTTCTAGTTTCAATTGTTAAAACATATACAAGGCTCTAGAGAGCACCCCTGCATTACCAGGCTATAATTCATACCACACCTTTTGTCCACCTAACCTGGACCGAAACACTAAAGGTGGAGGTTTGTCCATATTCATTACGGATATCCACACCTCCAGGCAAGTTGCTCAGCATAATGCAACCGAGATTATCCAAGTGCAGCTAACTTTGGGCAAGACCGCAATACAAATTGTAGCTTGCTACAGATCCCCCACCATGCCCCAGCATTCCCACTCCTCATTTCTTGATACACTGGAAAATATTAGGGTACAACATAACACCCTAATAATGGGCGATTTCAACTACCCCACCATTAACTGGGAAAACTGCTCATGTACCAACTTATTTTGCTCAACGTTTTCTGGAATTCATAAACTCCAACGCCTTGGATCAACTTATCTACACCCCCACTAGGGGCAGCAATATCCTAGACCTGGTCATTACCAACATGGGCAACCGGTGTTCCACACCAGAGGTCAGTTCATCATTGGTCAGATCAGACCACAAGCTAATCATCCTAGACATCCACATCCCACCCACACCCCCCATTAGGTAAACCACCATAAAAAATTTCTCCAAAGCCAACTTCTCTCTTCTTATGACAGAAGTGGCAAACCTCATGGCACCCATGCAGACAGACAATAGAGGTACGACTGCTGAATCCTACACAAATGCACTTTATAAGCACTTACATGAGTGCATGGATCGTGCAATCCCTAACAGAACCAAGATGCTATCCTCCAAAAAAGGAAGCCAATATGGTGGTGCCTTGCCATAAACAAACTCTACAACAGAAGAAAGAAACTGTTGCAAAAAAGAGTAAACTCCCTGGTCAGCCTCAGGAAAAAGCTGAGATCCCTCATCAAATCCTCCAAAGCTCATTACGAAAACAAAATTGCCACTGATTCTAAAGACAGCCACAAAGCATTCTATAGCTATGTCAAGAATCTCAATGGCAACACTCAGAACTGCTCTGAGTTACAGCATAATGGCACTAAATGTACAGAACCAACTGATATTGACAATATCCTGGAAGATAGGTTCAGTGCTAACTTTACCCCCCTCTCACCCCCTAAAGGGCCCATCTCTATACCGGAAGAATGCAAAGTTCCTGTAATCATGGCTGCACAGGTAAAAACCACACTCTCCAAAGCCAAGAACACAGCATCCATGGGACCTGACAACATCCCAGGCTGCGTTCTACATGAACTACAGAACGAACTGGCACCCCACCTAAGTACCATGTTCAGTCATAGCCTTACCTCAGGCTTTGTGCCCACTGAATGGCACACAGTGACGGTCATCTCACTCCACAAAGGGGGAGCCACCATGGACCCCAGGAACTACTGCCCCATTAGCCTGATGAGCCTGGTCTGCAAGGCTATGGAATGTATCATCACGGAACTTATAAGCAATGGCATTGGTAATCTCCAGACTCTGGACACCACTGGGTTTGGGTATGTAAAAGGTAGGTCATGTCTCCTAAACCTGATAGACTTCTTTGAAGCAGTTACCAAAGCTGTAGATGAGGGTAAGGTGGTCCACACAGCCTATCTAGATCTCACCAAGGCTTTCAACACCATCCCCCACTCAGGAATTATAGATAAACTCACTAAACTAGGTATAAATCCCTGTGTCACAAGATGGGCTGCCAACTGGCTCACTGACAGAACCCACACTGTGAAAGTAGCAGACTTCAAATCCGACTTCAGACCAGTGACAAGTGGAGTACCACAGGGTTCAGGCCTGGGTCCTCTCCTGTTTGGTATCTACTTCTCTGAAGTACAGGCTAACACAGAAGGTCTTTGGCTAACAAAGTTCGCAGATTACTGCAAACTAGGAGCCATAATCGAAACTCCTAACGATATAGACATCCTACAAAAGGGCCTCACTGAGACAGATGCCTGGTGTCAAAGCCATGGCCTCAAGCTCAATGCCAAAAAGTGCATTGTCATCCCTTTTGGTAAAAAATCTGTACCCATGAACTACCACATAGGCGGTAGTCTACTTAACACTGAAAGTGTGATAACAGACCTTGGGACACAGGTGGACAGTAGTATCTCCTTTGATAATCACATCACATCACTACAGTAGTCAGGAAATCCTTCTATGTGGCACACCTCATCACAAAAGGTTTCTCATCCAGGGAAAAAAGAGGTCATTGTTCCCCTCTACTCGTCACTCATTAGACCCATTATAGAATACAGTGCCCCTTTTGGTATGTACCTCACAAAACATCTACAACATCTGGAAAGGCCGCAGAAATACCTCACAAAGAGGATTACCAGTCTCAAACAGATGCCCTACGCAGACCGTCTCAAAATACTTCAGCCTTACTCTGTCGCATATCACCTACTCAGAGACGATCTCTGCTTACATACAAAGCGATGTCAAACCCAGAGCTGTTGGACATGCTCCACTTAAAGAAATCCCAATCCCTCCGAGCTAAACAGTCTAGGGACCTAAACCTTGTCACAACAATAAACATGCTGGAGGGATAGATTCCTGTCCCAGAGACTTCACATACTCTGGAACAAACTACCTATCTATATCAAACAAAGCTCCTCATTAGCACTCTTCAAGAAAAATGTTGATGATTGGATGGGAGATAGGAAATTTTCACCGGGGATCACTTCTGTGGCTCTGCCCGACAGGGGCACAGGAAAATAATTTTCTTGGGTGGCGAAAGCCAGGGTACCTTTTTGGCTAGGCTTATATAGGCCCTAGGGCCAATAGCCTAGTACCTACCTATGAACCTATGATAGACCATCCTGTTTAGGACTTTTTGGAGTCTTTGTCAGCACATAAACAATATCAATGGGCTGCCCATTTAGGTGTCAATACTAAAATGTACAGACTTCAGTGTGTCTGCTGTCAGTGTAATATACTATGTCCTTCATAAAAGCAATGATTTTGCCCCAGTAGTCTTTCAGAAATGAAAACAATCAAGACAAAAAAGCACTCCATGATACCTTGAACCGACAAATGTCCCTTTTCAATCAATCAAGAAAACAAAAGATATTGGAATACCTTGAACAGGCAAATGTTCCGTTTCAATCCACAATTCTTCTTGCCTCACCGTATGTGCTCCTTTAAAAGGCCAGACAGGATCCAGAGTATTGTGTTGCTGTCTATAGCATTCATGAAGTGGAATAATTAACTGTTAAGGGTTAAGTGCAAAGATACTGGTCTAAAGGCCTGGAAACAAGTTTTAATATTATCAGATATATTTGGTTAGAGATTTGAAATGATCTTGCAGTTGCAGTCAGAAAATGCTGACACCCATCAGAGTCTTCACCTTGTGGTGCGATTTTTTAAAAAGTAGCTCGACTCTATCTTCAGTGGGGCATTAAAGTGATTTCACTATTATACCTTGAACTGCTAAAACCTGAGAAACTATAACATCAAAAACAAATGCCTAAAAAAAAAAGGACAAAAACTGAAAGTGTAAGTAAGTGCCTGATATCCCCAAACTTGTATATACCCACTCCATGGTCGCAGAAATAAGAAAGAGGGAGAAAGTTCCCAAAATAAATGAATAATTGTTGAACAACATTAAACATGCAAATTTATAGACATACTCTTCAGACTTATCCTTTATAAACACCCGTTGTGGAATACAATGCATGTGGGCTGTCTGCTGAAAGGAGAGTTTTAATAACAAACAGCTGAATGTCAATCATACCAAAACAGAATAAGGGATGAGAAAGGCATGCTGAGAATTATTAACAAACAAATGACACCTATCCAGAGACTGAAGTACTTTTGGTGTGCTTATCTACATGTGAGTAGGTTTACCTCATAATACAAGTATAGTAAAGGACTTGATAGTCATTATGTTGGGGTGAAGAGAAGAAACAGAGACACTACTGTAACCCATTCATCAGACTGAAAGTCATACCCTTACCCTTAAACAAGTTAATTTGGGGTTCTGCTGGTGAAATGACAACAGTAAGATTGATCTGAAAGGTTTAAGAGCTGCAGAACTGGGGCTGTAAAACAGCAGGAGACAGGTTAGAAGTGTGCAGCTCTGTAAGTAATGCAGGCACTGTCTACAGGATGCTCTCCTATCTCTAAGGCCTAGTCAGGTGGTGTCAGAGGGCTGGAGACAATATGTCACGAAGTATACTGACAGCTAAATCAATGGGGTTCTTCTATCTTTACTGGCGTAATAAATCAGGAGAAAATACAAATAATTATTAAATCAATCAGCCTTGTAACCTAAGCACTAGAAGGGGCTTCAGCCAGCAAACTTTGGTTGTTCAAATTATTCAGTTAAACTATGATTAAATGGTGGAAGTTCAAGGGGTGGGTGAATAGGACAGAAAGAACCAAAGCTCTGTTCAACCTGGATTCTAGTACTGCATTGGTTATTGTGCTGTGGGAAGCTGCAGAAATTTATACAGACTTAAACATATTTATTTAGTTATTTCTGTTTAACACGTAAGAGCACATGTATGTGGTTCATTTAATAAAGAACTAATTTGTCAAGGTCCGTGGGCTTCTAGCAAAAAATGTTTAAATGGAAGACAAAGCCCCATCTCCTACTCCACAACTAATATAACTACATCAGATGTTGCCAAACCTGGGGTGTACGTTATAAACTGAAGCCCATTTGGTGTAGCTTTGATAGAATGGTCCAAGACTGACTGAATTAATATCAAAGTACTGTGCAAATACATTGACCATCTGCTCACATGATCTAATAAGTGGAGAAATACGCTTTGACAAAAGCAATAGAATTTACATGCTCAGCAAGTGGCAATTGACAACAATATACACTACAGACATTAAACAATGAAATACTGAATAACAAAGGTAGGCAAAGGGGGAGGTGAAAAAGAAGAAGCAGCAGCAAAGAGAGAGGGAAGAGTAAGCAAGAGGAGGAAAAAAAACTCAAGCAGGAAGCCAAAAGAGTGGAAGGTAAAGATTAACAACTGCAGATGCCTTGGGAATAAAATGAGAATCCTGCAGACACTGGCAGATTAAGAGCGAGAGGGCAGCAGCTGCCAAGACTAACCAGATGCTGGGCTGAATCTAGAAGTGCACAGGCCTCAGGCACAGCACACATTTACATTTGTATTATGCAGGTACCTAGGTCATTAATAGAATACTCCTCTCAGTTTTAGAGACCTTAGAGTGAGAAAGAAATAAGCTATATTTAGCACAGGAGCCCAGGACAAAAACAGAAAGAACAAAACACACTTGTCCTGCTTTTATTGAAGACAACACTTTTTTTGTTCTTTACAATAAAAATCCCTGGTGCCTTGGTTCACTAGCCTTCTTGGGAATAAAGCTCACAATCACTACAACCCATATAAATAGTTAACATAATTAATTAAATCAATTTTTTTCATATTCTTAAAGTAATAGTACTCAAATTATATAAAACAACTCCAATTCACTTTTACATTTAAACCATAAGGTTTATAAGTCCTATATTTTAAAATAAAATAACTTTCTTACTTCAATACCCAAGTTTTAATGTTACATCCATTATTCTGGATGTTGTAAAAGTACAAAGAACTTTGAATTATTCACATTATGTTTACAGTCGTATATCTGTTTTACCACCAAGTTATTTATGCAACCTCAATGGATAGCATCGAATCTTAAAACGGTTCCATTATTCTTTTTATACTTTTCTTTTTGTTTTCCCACTATATACTTGATTTCACTCATAAATCATATACGACATCTTCAGATGCATAATCAAAATTCTGCTCAACTTTTGTATAGCATTCTATTAATTTCTAATGCTTCTGTCTGTAATATCATGTGGCATGAGTAACACACTCACCTTTCACTTCTACATTCATCTGCGAAGTCCGAACGTCCTCTTGAATTCAAATCTCCAGTAGGTGCGAAAGAAAAGGACGTAAACCATCAGTCGCGAACAGACACAGAAGACGAAAACAGGTCGCAAACACCTGTTGCGTCTGTGCGACTGGACGGGATGCAAAGGGCGTTCTTAAAGAGGAACGTCCTTTAAAAAAAAAAAACAACTTTTTTTATTTAAATTAATTTCTCGGCCAGCCGGTTCCAGGGGGGTGCAAGTGCACCCCCTTGCACCTGCCTGCGGGTGCCCTTGCCTGAGGGAATCTTCAAAGTATTTAACTAATTCTATATACCTCACTGCATAGCATCAGGAATAGTTCTGCCTAGTCTGGGTTGGATGACTAATTAGAGGTATTAACAATTATGGTAACAAATCCATTCACTCCATCTAGTGAGAATCCTCACTGCATCCTTGATCATTCAATTATCTGCTTAATGCTTTGTAAAACTGAATAAACACTGAGACTGAAATACACAGCTAAGAAATGGTAAGTAGACTGCAGTAGTCCAATGTTTATAATCTGCACACCATATCAGCAACTAAATACTGCAACAAAAAACAAAAAAAAAGATAACAGTATTTTTGGGATGTTCCCATTGCAAACTGTTTAAATTTCTTAGACTCCTTCATTGAAAAAAAGCTGTAACCTCACAATCTCCAAGATCTTTGTTGCAATGGAAGTGCTGTCAGTCAGCATCTGAAGCCAGTGGTGTGCTCCATTTGTTTATTTAAATAGCGTGTGTGTGAAATGCCCCAGTTGCATTTAACTGGTGGTTAGAATTTCTGAGGCTCAAACCCTGTACCTTAGGTACAGGAGCCTGCATTCTCTACCCACACTACCACTTGTGATTCAGGGAGTTTAGTCCATACGTCTCAACTGTCTAGATTTTGACAAAATATTTGGCTCATACTTTTGGTCTGTTCCTCTTAAAATGTGTAGTTTTCTGGCAAATCAGTGAGAATGGAATTCACTAAATAATGATAGCTTTCAGTCTTCTTATCTTTTTTGGAAGCAGATAACACACAATATTCAGTCTTCCTATCTTTTTTAGAAACACATGGTAACACAAAACACTATTTTAGCAACTTTCTAAGATTATGCAAGCAATATTTAAAATGTGTCCCTGGTTTTGGGCCTTTGCCCTCCCCCAATAAATTTTGCCTTTTCCAGATTGCTTCTGCTGTGAAATTGAGAAGTTTAGTTGTGTCAAGCGGATGGTGCAATGGTAGTGTTGCCTCACAGCAAGAAGGTCTCTGGTTTGATTCTTGGCTGGGGTGCCTTCTGTGTGGAGTCTGTATGTCCTCCTTGTGTTTGTGTGGGTTTCTTCTGAGTGCTCCAGTTTCCTCCCATGCTACAAAGGCATGTGTCTGGAGCATTTCTCCTGGCTTTGTTCCAACTTGGACTTTCCTGTTAAATAAATAAAAAAATTTACAAGCAGCTGAGATCTTCGGGGGAAGAGAAGTTTAGTGCTGCTTATTCCAAGTCTGTTTGCATTGTTAGTAACACAACAGGTAGTAGCCTTACTTTTGATGCAAAAGGCTATGGGTTCTACTCAAGCAGTATTCAGATGGATCGCTGATACTGTACGTACTGTGTTGTACTTTAAAGGGAGTGGATGCTGCAGTCCTGTGAATGTCCTCCTTTGGAGGAATTTCCTAGTAACTATGAACTTATTAGTTTGCCATGCTGCCATGCATTCCCTATTGCAATATTACTAGCATATTATTTTTATTTAATGTAGCATAGGCAACTTATTCTTCAAGGGCAACAGCCACTTTATTTTTAGATGAAACAATGAAATATACAGTTGTTTCCCAGCAGCAACCTCTTCATTAGTTACAAATCGTTTAATGTGGAATTTTTTAGATGACTTACTTCTGCAGAGATTTTGAATATTTTCTGATATTGGTGGATTGTAATAACAGAAGTTTGAGTGGCCTTCTATGGTTGAAAGTTTCTGAAATGGGTAGTTTTGTCATTATTGGTTCATATATTTTGTTTCATTGCTTACTAGAAGACTGTTCAAAACTACAAATTTAAAAACACATTCTAACAACTGGTGCTGTATTATACAAGGAATATAATTTAATACAATCAGGAAGGTGTATCAAGGAATGCATACATGTATGCATGACCCTAAAAATGTGTTTGAAAACAGCCAAGAGAAAGTGTGAGAGGCTCAAAATCATGGGCAAATTTTAAGATTTACTCTTGTTACCAAAGCAATGGATGAAGATAAAACAGTTCACACTACATTACCTTGACCTGGCCAAGCCTTTTGATACAATCCCCTACTCAGGTGTAGTACAAAAGATGAATAATGTAGGAGCAAACACTTGCATCACTAGCTAGATTGCCAACTTGCTCACAGGATGCAGGAGATCAAAATAGGGGAAGAGACCAATCACCAATGGAGTCCCCCAGGGTTCAGTAGGGGAAGATACCAATCACCAGTGGAGTCCCCCAGGGTTTGGTACTGACTCTGAGACTTTTTGTGTTTGGCATATACATCTCAAAAGTAAATGGAAATACCAAAGGGCTTTGGCCAGCTAAGTTTGAGATGACTGCAATCTAGGTGCAGTTATTGAATCCCCAAATGACTTAACCATCATGCAGGAGGGAAAGTTTGTCCCAAATAATAACTGGTGTCAAAATCATGACAATGCCCTCTGAGAACTGACCCAATTGTTTGGCATTTGGGAACTTTGGTGTACAGTGACCTAACTTTTGACCAGCATGTGCCCAGAGTCATAAGAGAGCCTTTCTATATTGCACAGCTTATAAACAAATTGATTGTGACTAGATTTAGAGATAATGCTGTCCTCCTTTACAGAGCTCTCATTAGGTCAATCATTTTGTATGATGCCCACTTTAGCATGTATCTGTTCAACCCTATGCAACAATTGGAATACCTTCAGAGATACCTTACTAAAAGGATGATAAGTCCTAAACAGTAGGTCTTGCATGGACTATCTCAAAGATTTATTACTATACTCAGTATTCTACAGTGTGCTTAGAGGTGACATGTCTGGCATACAATGCATCCTCCGACCTAATACAGATGGACCTACTGAACATGAGCAAGTCAAATGGCATCAGAAATACTCAGTCCAGGTATCTAAACTGAATATTGTGGAGAGATGGATATATATCACAGAGGCTACCACTGTTCCTGAACAGGCTATACATACAAGTAAAACAAAGCTCATCCATACACATTCAAATGCAACTTAGATCTAAGGATGGGTAATAGAAAATGTACTCCAAAATTGCCCCTCATGCCACTAATAGATATAGTTCCTAAATGCTGCATCCCTTACAAGGGTTCCCTCAAATTATCTATGGTATGATCACAGTTATTCTCACTAGGGCTAATATACAATTATCTGCCATGGGGTAGGTAAGACTAATCAGAAAATGTTAATTCAAGCACCAAAAAGGAATTAGCTAAGCTTAAAATGTCCTCCAAGTGAACCTATGTTGTGGTAGTAAATAGTTATAAAAAATTGCCCTTTTTAGATCACTAAGTGCCCCTCTCACCCTCCGCCCCCCCCAGTCTTCAACACCTTCTGCCGCCTATGTGCTTATGTACCTTATTTCCATGCATGACGTCACACGTGCTATTTTGAGGCACTGCCTTTCTTCAGTTCCACCTATTTCCTCCTACTCTTGAGTATTTCCTTGAATTCTTATGCTTTCTCTCCAGTCAATTTCCAGGTCTTCAACCTTGTTGACCTTAGAGCCTTCTCTTACCACTGCTTGCAGCTGATTGTGACAACCAGTGGTTTATGCTGTGGGCCGACTATTTTACTAGGGATGAATTTGCAGTTGCTGATTCTACCACAATGCCCTTTCCTTACTAGGAGGAAGTCCACCTGACTTGCCTGTTTGCCACTGTTGTATGTGGCCTTTTGACACTGTCTCTTGCTGAACCTTGTTGGTGGCCACCATCAAGTCATTTGTCAAACATAATGTCCTCTCCTTGTCTATTCCTGTTGCACCATCCATGTGGACTCAAGACACTCATACCCTGTTCTGTCTGTCCTGATATGTACAGTCTGGTCCCCCATTATCGACACCAACTCATGTTGTATTGCTTTATATCAAGTAGTCCTTGCAACTGCTCCACAGAAGGGTATAGGTTCAAAGAGAAGAAGGTCAGACAGGCAGTGCAATGTAAAATCTTTCTGTTTCAACACATTTTATCAGATATTTTTGACATAAAACGTAGATCAAAACAAATCCAGTTAACAAATATACGAACATAGCCAATAGCAAATCTGAAAAATAATTAGTATCAGTGACTGTAACAGGTGCCACACTTGCCTTTAGCACTAGAAGATGTGAAGGCTGTAGGTCCTGTTCTCATCCCATGCAGCAACTCCAAAATAAAATCATTCTGTTTTAGCAGTGAAGAATTCAAACTTCAAATGTTATGGGCAAGTGTAAGTTACACGGCAGTACTTTAAGTAGAAACCCTGATTCTTCTTCCTGGACAAGCATTTGTTTCAGTCTCTTACCACGGATGATTATTTTGACTTGGTGTGCATCAAAGACCAGTTACTTATAGTAACAGCTTTTCTAGCACATTTTTGCAGTGAAGTTGTGGAGCCCTTTATCACAGTGAATTGTCCCTCTAAATATAGTATGCATGCCCACCCATTCCTCATCCCCCCTGCTCTTCTCATCAAAATTAATCTGTCAGGAAACAGTTGAAGATGGGAGTGGAGGGGTAAGCATCCCCTCCTTTTATAGCTATATTTTGTCAATAGTAATGAGAGTAGGTTGGTCCTCTGTAGTGGAACCCCTAGTAAAGAAGACTTCTTGAAATGCTCTGGTATTGATCACCTTCTCGTATTGGTACTGGGAGATATTGGTTGCATATTACTGTGTTGACTGAAAACTGTTGAATACCTTCATTTAGTGTAGGTAGCTGTGCAGCCTTTTATGATACATTTTTTGTTTTGTTTTGTTTCCACATGTTTATTGTGTAATGCTTTTGCTTGCTTTGTATAATGCCAACAGTTTAGTAACAGTTGATATAAGTATTAATGCTGCACTGTTTCATTTCTTTTGTCAGTTGTCAGTGTCATTTTTGCAGCTTGTGTACCATGCACTAAGTCCTTGTATGTGTTTTGATTTTTTTCTTTTCAGAAGTTGCTTGTCAACTTGTTATTCAGACAGTTATGCCTGTGCTGTTTTATTATGTGCTTTCCTTTCTAGCTGATTGTAGGGGTAAAGTGTTTTCTGATCTGTACTTTTACATTTTCTTTACTCTTTTTCTAATTTCTTATTTTCATTTGTCTGGCATTGCAAGCCTCCCCATTATTTTTTTTGACTGAGTGGGATCTTCCATTAATCAAATGTAATAAACTAGTAAATCAGTGCAGGAGGTTTTGAAAATTTTGTTTGATTACACGTGTGTGTTTGATGAAAGAATTAGAATTTGTGCTGACAGGTTACAATTTAAATGATTATTAGCAATATCCTTGACAGAAATCAAAACCCCAGCAGAAAAGTGTTATTCTGATCCCTCTAACTAAATGCAGTCACTTCTTAGGTCACAAAAAAGTAAAACCATTGCTTGACTGTTTCACTTGTGGCACTGGTATTTCTTGACAGTGGAATTCTTGAATAAGTGTTGTTTGTTCCTCTGATGGTAGTTAACTTAGGAAAAACAGTTGTAATATTTAGACTGTATTGTTTTTAGGGCATTTAACTATACTCCTTGTGGGGATTTTACTGAATTTTAAGTAACGGATTTTACTGAATTTTAAGTAACTCTGATTTCCTGTTTCTTACTAACTATAAAATACATTGATAAAGTGGCAAAGAAGCAGATAAGTGTTAATTCCAACTGAATAGAAATTTTCAAATTAATTCATTTCTACATTTCAGAAGCTGGGGTGCACCTTCAGTGACATATCAGCACAGGACCCTGAAATGGTCCTACGGGAAGTCCTGTCATCTTCACAGCCAGAAAAATATAAAAAAGCCCAAGCATTCATTACAACCCAGAATCTTGATTCACAGACTGTGGCAGACTTAATTGCAGGAGAAGTTGTACAAGCATTGCTTTCTTCTAGTGGAGTAAAAGGTAAGTTTATGTATTACTGTTTCTAGCTTTATAGCAGTTTAACCTGCCTCTGATCACTGTCAGGAAAATTCAAGTTAGTGTTCGTTAGGTTTGGTTAAGTCCTTGCTGTGGAATAGTGACAACAAAAATGCATGCCTCTCAGCATCTTAGTACAAGAATTCTTGACAAAGCCAAAATATTGGTGGAATAAATGCTTCATAATAGGCTCAGATTTTAAATATTACTCCTGGAAAGTTGGTAGAATAACAAGCTTTACATTAGTATCCATTTTCCAAAGGATACGACATCTGAAACTCAAATGTATGTCATTATTTAGTGACTAATCCTTGTTGATTTACCAGAAAAACACAATTTTTTGAGGAGCAGACCAACTGTATGAGGCACAAATCTAGATTATCTACAAAATGCTGGACATTTCAGAGGTATGCAAAAAAATATATATATTTAAGCACTGAGCATAAGAGTCCTCGTGAAGTCATTTCTAAAATGCTGAATTTTGATTTAATTCCTTTCGCTGTTAATATAATTTTTTTAAACATAAGATGTTTACTGATTGCTTTCTGAAACGCTTGCAGCTGTCATATTTAAACTTCATTTCTGATGCATTTATTGGATTGTAGATGGATCAAACAGCAGTAGAGTAGATAAATTTATAATGTGTTGGCTTTACATCCCATCTTATTTTTTTAGAATCATGTACTGATTCTTATTTGCAATGGTGATGGACAGGTTGACAGATGAGATCAGACAGGAGTCCCCATGGACTATGATGTTTGCAGCTGACATTGTGATCTGTAGTGAGAATAGGGAACAGGTGGAGGAGACCCCGGAGAGATGGTGATATGCTCTAGAGAGAAGAGTAATGAATGTCAGCAGGACTAACACAGAATATGTGTGTGAGAATGAGAGGAGGATAGAGGAATGGTGAGGATGCAAAGAGTAGAGGTGGCGAAGGTGGATGAGTTTAAATACTTGGGGTCAATAGTTCAGAGTAATGGTGAGTGCAGAATAGAGGTAAAGTAGAGAGTACAGGCAGGATGGAGTGCGTGGAGTAGAGTGTCAGGAGTGATTTGTGACAGACGAGTACCAGTAAGAGTGAAAGGGAAGGTCTACAAGAGGGTAGTGAGACCAGCTATGTTATATGGGTTGGAGACAGTGGCACTGACAAAAAGGCAGGAGTTAGAGCTGGATGTGGCAGAGTTAAAGATGTTAAGATTTGCACTAGGTGTGATGAGGGTGGACAGGATTAGGAATAAGTATATTAGAGGGTCATCCCAGGTTGGAAGGTTTGGAGACAAAGCCAGAGAGGCAAGATTACGTTGGTTTGGACATGTGCTGAGGAGGGATGCTGAGTATATTGGGAAAAAGATGCTAAGGATGAAGCTACCAGTTAACAGGAAAAGAGGAAGGTCTAAGATAAGGTTTATGGATGTGGTGAGAGAGGACATGCAGGTGGTTGGTGTGACAGAGCAAGATGCAGAGGACAGGAAGAAATGGAAACAGGTGATCCGCTGTGGCAACCCCTAACAGGAACAACCGAAAGAAGATAATGATGACGTAGTGATTGTAGCCATAACTCTCAACCTCTTAATACAAGAAATTTGGACAAATGCCCAAAAAATAGAGATATATTTTAATTATTGCTCTTTTAAACTTAGAAAGTTGCTCAAATAATGGGTTTTCCAATAGCTTGCACTTTCTAAAGGATATGAAGTCTGAAACTCTTCTGTCTTTCATTATTTAATTACTTCATTTTATGAGGAATGGACAAAAAATATGAGGCAAACATCTTGGATGTTCTGTGAAAATCTGAACAGTTGAGAGACATGACTTGTACCTTCCTTGTTAGTTTTCCAAGTAATGGTCTGGTTATATTCGTTTACTTAGACTCTTCAAATTCAGAAAATATCCTAGTTTAATTTCTCATAACTTTTTACCCTCCAGTAGACCTTCAGTTCTGTACCTTTATATTATTTTATTATGCGTGGACATTGACGCTACAAGTTCTAAGATGTAACTGTTCGGTAGCTGACACCACAGCTACCTCAGGGACCAAGAAATGTTTCCATATCTTTATTGTTAAGGTGTCAATGTTATACAGCCATTTTGGGCAGTAGAGTTCATATGTGCTAAGTTTTATTCAAGAGCTTTCAGTTGTATCACAGTCTCACACACTGTGGAAAATATGTGTAGCACACTATTTGAATTGGGTAGCAATTGATGAAAATGCAGAAATTCATTTCACTAAATTTTAATTTCTTAGTACATTTCCATTAATATAAATATATGATTTAAAAAAAGGCTTCTAAAGTGAAGTGTGGATCATTTCCTTCATTTTTCCTTACAACAGCCAAAGGTTTAATTATATGTATTTCAAAAAATCAGATACTTAGAAGATTTTTTTGACTGTTGTAGGTATTACTTTTAAGTTATAGCAGTCATACTTTGAGAGACAGTAGCAATCTATTTCATAGTTTTTATCATATGGGGCTGGTGGCAGGTTGTTTTCTGGGTGATGTGGAGAGACTTTAGTGCAAGTCAAAAAACACTGAGATAAAAAGAGTGCCCTGAATATGCTTGTTAAGCATTTCTGCATATTAAAAGCTGAACTGGTATAAATTTGTGTTAAGATAGAGTGACAGAAGAGTGTTTTATCGTTTGTAGAGACACTGTCAGATGAATATAATGGCAACACTGTTGGCTATATTTGACTTGTGCCCCTATTTAATTATGATTTGAAATGGTGACAAAATTTTGTATGAAATTTAATTGTTTCCTAAACAGTGTCATTAGAACATGTATATAAAAAAGTGTAACAAAACTACAGAAGCTAGTTCCTTGTTAAAGAAGACATGCAGGAAAGTACATATCTTAAGTATTCTATAGCTGTAGATGTTATGGCATAGAAGGTTAAAGCTTCGACTATGACCTAAGCAACTTGGTATCTGCTAGCAGTTTTAGCAACTGATGGAGCTGGCAGATGATGTACCCATCCTGTAGGGGAGGATGTCATGTTGTTGACCACAAACTGTGAAAATACAGCCCAGGGAAGTCCGTTGTGTTTACCAAGCCACTGATGAGTGGAAGACTTCAAAGTCGATGTGCGGGAATGTGCATACACATAATCAGTGCATTGTAGGCATCTGTGGTGATGTGGATTACAAGATGTTCATTTGGTCACTGCTGCAGTAGCCTAAGCTCCTAAGCTGTGTGGGACATCCTGCCAAGGATCAGACTAGCTGGACAATGTCCAAAGCTTTAGAGCACTTTCTGTTACCCTGTCCAAGGGAAGCAGGATAAAATCAGTAGCTAAGGTGCCAAAACTTCAGAACTTTCTTGCTGCCTTGTGCTCCACTGCGGGCTTTGCATGATCGGTCACTTAGCACTTCTACATGGCTGAGCAGTTACATTGGGGATTGCCTTCCCTACTTCAGTTTTTGTGATACCAATTTTGCATACCAGTTGGCATAATGGGTAAAGTGTTTACCTTACAGATGCAAGGTACAGGGTTTGATTCTCCCATGGGGTAGTTGGCTAGGCTTAAAATGGTCCATAAGGGCAGTTAGGCTAGTTCCAGTTTATGAACCTATGAAGTAAACTGTTTCTTTTTAGTCAGTAATTATGTTAGAGGCAACATCTGGGCTTTTTAGTGGTTGTCACTAAATGTTTTACCTGAAAGACTTCTATTTTGAAATCAAAGTCTAAACCAGCCATACTAGGTAACACAGGTAAAAGTAAAGGAATTGGTATCTTTAGAATGGGGAAGGAGCAAATTACATAGAAAAAATGGGAACTGTGGAAACAATGCAATGCAGGATAATGTTTTGGAGGAGGAATGAGATTTAAGGGACGGCAAGAAATGAATGTGCTATCTAATCTTCAAATGACAGTGGCTTTATAGAAAATTATATGTGATTTATAGTGTTTGCAACTGAAAATCTGTCAATATAGTTTGTTTTCATTTATATAAATGTATGACTGCCTATGTCATAAGTGATAATTCAATAAAGATGTTTCTTGGTTAAAAAATACTTCTATTTTGAGTTATGGTGCCTTGAGGGGAATTCCTTGAAAATATTTATTATAAAGAAAAAGGATTTTACTTCAGATTTTATTATTAGGGATTTGGACTTTTGTGGGTTATCATTAAAAATTTTACCACAAACCCTTAAATTGCTTTCAGAATTCTTTACTGACTTTGGTAAGCTCCACAAACTGATTGTCAGACACCTTTTTCATCTTGTAGCTGGTCCTGGGACCTTGCAGGGAGTCCCTTATTTATTTTCATTTTTTTATCAATAAAATTGTGCTGTTTCTACACGATAGTGTTGTGAGGGGCTGGGGCTAGTGTGTTTCATGGTTGTCATTAAAAACCTTTACTCCAAAAATTAGTTTTACAGTCAGGAGGTAATACCAACTCTTCTAGAATCTGCTGCCCACATGTGAGGCACCTTTTGCAGCTAGGACATGGACCTGGGTCCCAGTAACACTAGCTATTCCTCCCTGGGCTGCAAGAAGAAGAAACAAGTTATCCAGGAGGGTTCAGTCTTCCCTCTGGCTTCCTTTCTACCTAAACCACCAGTGGGTGACACTGCATTGTCCATCAGTTGTTCTTCAGACCACTCATCTCCTTCTCTTTGTGTAGCACCTCAAGAAGCCACTGAGAAACAGGAGGCAGGTACATCTTGTGACTGTTCAGCTGAACTCTTCAGGTAACATACAGCTATCCTTTCCTACATCAAGGACGGGATGGGGGGATGTTTCTTCTCTAAGGCGTTATGAGGGACATCATTCCCATATGAAGGGACCCTTCTTTAAGCCACATGTTTTTCATGGGGGGAGGGGGCTCCCAGAAAAAGGAAGCAAAAAACTAGACATTTTTCCACTCCTAAAGCAGATAAATAAGATTAGCTGGGATTTCCAAAGGGTTTATTTAGTGCATTTCTCTCTTTAGATGTTGAATCTTTTCCTCATAGAAAAAGAAAAATATTTTCTTCTCTCTCCATCTCAGTTACGGATTCCTGGACTGAGGGACATGAATTTCATTGGAACTGTGATTCTCAAGTTCCCTGTCCATAGAATGGAGAACCTGACTGAGAAGTTTTTATTCAAGATCTGATACAATTGCCAAAATGAAGGGATTGTTTCAGTGGTGGAAAAAATACTGGAATATCAACAAAGTTATGATTTGTTACAGGTGGATTTTCCTCAGTGTGCAGCTGCTCCTCGTGTGGTGTCAAGACTTAGAAGATGCTGTTTCTCTCACTTTGTCTGACAGACACCTGCTCCAAGACAGTCTGATATGTTAGTTCCCTGTCCCACAAATTCCTTTTTTCCAACCCAGGTGATGTTGTGTAGTAACTTCTCTGCCAAAGTCAGCTTCTGCTAGACTTTTTGTGCAGCCCAATCCCTTCTGGCAGACTGGGGAAAGCATTTAAAAGGTTTGGGAAGAATGTTTTTTTTTTCCTTCTTCCATCTTAGCCTTCAGAACAGTAAATTGTCAGACTCAAATGTGTAAATTTCTGCTAGCTTATTTTGGCAATATGAGAAAATTAATTGATCTACTGCCTTCAGAATTTAAAGCATCAATGAATTTAGTAGTATCTTCTGTGTGTCAGGTAACTTAACACTTTTTAAAATTTGCTTATGGAACTGCTGATGCTGTGTCCAAAGCATATGCCACTGGTTCTGTGATGAGATTTGCTTGATTACATTCTCACCAGAGGATGTCAATACTGATATCCTGGGTAAAGTGTTAGTTGGTCCTTCCTCTGCTGAGGTCCTCAAAAGGTATGATGAAAGAGAAAAGTTAATTCAAGGGTTACCCAGATTTTTTAACTCTCCTTTCTAAAATATAAAAGAACCACTTTCTTCCATTTCAACTTCTTCTTTCAAGAAATAAAGTAAGTGTGCCCAACAAGGCACAGGCAAACATCATTTCAAAATACAATGGCATGAAAGATCAAAGAAGAAAGGAGGGTCCTTCCATATATTTTTCCAGACTCCAGCATTTGCCAGGGAATATCTCAGAATTCAGGTTTCATCGTCTCTACAATTCTCATGATTTCTTAGGCCAGACTTCATATGAGGAAGATTCAATGGTTTGTCAAATTAATTGGACTCTGCTCCAGCACCTACTCTAATTTCAAATTCTTTTGCTGGGGTTTGTGAAAAGGGAGTTACTTTGGTAGGTGAATCAGTTGTCTCACAACCCACATCTTCCTTTGTCCCTACCAGCCTCTACTCAGTCTGCAATCACAAGTGTATCAGACTTTGTTTAGGAGAGAGTGAAACTGCATGACCTCTGGAGCAAGCAAGAGAAGTTAAAACACATGAATGTCAAACAAAAAAATTATGGTTTTAATAAACGTTTTAGATTCTCTGAACCATTCATAAATGTTGGTGGGGGGGGGGGGGCAAGGGGCAGATCCTACCCCATTTGTAGCCTGCCTATGATTCTAGCAACTCAGTTCAGTGTGCCCCTGCAGGCTTACCTACATTCTGTCAAAGCAAAACATTGTTGCATGCAAGATGAGCAGGACCAGTGCAGACCCTCATAAATGGAAGTTGAACCCAGTGGTCTTTAAGGAATTGATCTGTCTGTTGGGGCCTTCTCAGTTAGATCTGTTTGTCTCCACCCGCAATGGATAATTAAAGAAATTCTTCTCCAAGACTTGTTGCAGTCAGGTTTGAAAGGCAAATGCCTTTTCATTCTCATGGTTAAAAATGTTCCTGTATGCTTTTCCCCCCTTTCCTTTAATAACCAGAGTTCTAATAAACATAAAGAAGGATTCCCCAAAGATAATTGTGGTGACTCCCTTTTGGCCCAGGCAACAGTGGTTTTTACCTCTTCTGAAAATAGCAAAGGAAAATTATCACAAGCTTCCTTACAAATTGGGTAACCAAAGAAAGGTGGACCGCCACACATAAAATACAACTAAACCCAAAAAAGTACATGCAGAGTGGATTGAGAGAGCATTTATTAAAACAAAAATAGTTAAGCACTTCCTAATGCACTGGCAATGTCCCTGCTCAAACCCTGACTAATTACCACCTGCTGGTCTTGGAAACTTTGTCTAATCTAATTCGCTCATTGATTCTAAAATGTGTCTGAACTCTTTAAGGGACTAAGTCCTTATCTGTGTGTATCAATGTGTGAAACTCAAGATGCTTTATCTAATTGTGTCAACAATGTTCTATAAATGTTTGTAACCTTACTGAAGACTGCATATTTTACTTATTTCTAAATGTTCTATTATTTCTAATGTAATGTAATCTGCTAACTTGGAGCTTTTCTCCCTGGGCCACCGCTAAAAATGGACATATATCCAGTCGGACCTTCCCGGTAAACAAATGTAAAATAAATAAATACTTTGATCTGCAATAGCTAGACATCATCAGAACTGCACTGGTCAGCTTCTTAGAGCTTTGGGTGACATCTATGTGCTCAAGCTGGCAGGAGCTCATGCAGAGTTGCATATAAAAGGCAGTAGTAGTGCAAAAAGCTTCAAAGCTTTTTTGCCGCCAAAGTGAATACTAATACAGCAGTCCCCATGATTCTGTCACTTGGCTAGCAGTCTTTCAAGAGCTTGGCAGATAAGTCCTTTTTGAGAAAGCTTTCTTATTTTAAGCATAATTTGTAAGGAAAATATATGCTTTCCTGTGGACTGCCTTTGCATTTGTAAGAGAATTGATATGTTGGTGCTTGTGTAAACTTTTTATGAGGAACAGTTTTCATTTTGACTAATTGTCTACTGGAATTTTAAACTTGTTTGTTTGGGCCAGGATATTGCGCATTTGTGGAGGACTTTCTGTGGTATAATTACTGGGAAAGATATGTTCTCTACCATTCACCATACTGCGTTGTCTAAGCTCCACTCTTTCTGAATCCCTTCCTCAGCTTACCTGAGAAGCAGCCTTTGGTCTTCAAGGTTGTACCTTCCCCCGTACACAAAAAGAAATGTTTTAAGGAGTCATTAAGGATCAGACAAGCTCCTACTTTACCTCAGCTATAGGTGGGTGACTGCTGTGGCTCTTTGTTGTTCCTCAGACCACCCAACTTTTCTCCCAGTCCTTATATTATTGCCTTCCAAGCTGCCAAAGGCAAGAGATAGACCCATCCTCTGTGTCTGTAAAAATACCATTGGTGGGCAGAGTAGAGCCACTTTGTCAGGGGGAAGGAGCAGATGACTGGTCTTCACTTGGCCAGGATAAGATTTACAAGCTGGATCCAGTGTGCCTAAAGGTCATGATGTGTTCATTGAGAGTGCTCTTAGTAAGAAAAACCTCCTGTGCCCTGTTTCTATTTCCATTTCCATTGTGGGGCCAGATTTACTGAGATTTGCCAAGGAACTTATTACTGTCTTTGTTGTGCCTTATGAGTCTTCAGGCAAGAAAAGGTAGAGAGTTTTTTTTTTCTTATTCTGACATGCTCTTCAGTCAGAAGAGAAGACACTGCATGCAGAAGGGTGGTTGTACATCATGGCTTTCTTCCCAGTCTGAGCTTTCTGATTCTGAGTGCTGTGCAACTTTAGATTTCCCTGCTAAAGAGATTTCTTTCACTGATGTTTTATCTAATATGAAAGAGGGCTTTCAATGGGACTAAAATGAGATTCCTGTGGCATAAAAAATGTATTATGATTTGTTACAATTACCGATGCCCTCCTGTATTATCTGCTTTAGGGAATTTTACCTGATGGCCACACTCTTGCTCCCAAGAGGTCTGACAAGTCATAATATGGGGGATATGCAAGTAAAAGAAAATGTATTCTTCTAGTACTTTACCATTCAAGATTTTAAACTGTCAAGCTCATATGTTATAGTTTTTGCTCGTGTCTTTTGAGAATGTGCAGAAGTTAATGGTTAACCTTCCTTCTGAAGTAAAACTCATTTAATACTTCTCTCATAGCTATTTTTCAGGTCCCAAAGCATATTTTAAAGTTTACTTATGATGCAGCTGACTCTTCCTCCAGGGATGCAGCTTCTGGATAAGCTTTAAGGAGATTTACTTGGCATCATTGTCAAAATCTTACTGATTATGTTAAATTTGAAATTCTCCCTTCGATAAAGAAACTCTGACCATCCCATAGATGATGTGCTTAAGAGTGTGATGAAAGAAAGCTGATTTTTATGAGTGACTGTTTTTAAAACCCACCTTTTTCAGATCAGGTAGTAATCCCTCCCACCCCATTCCCTTTTCCAATAAGCGGTTTAAGCAGAAAGGAGCCATCAAACAGGGTTTTAAGAAGCAATGGTAAGGGGGCTCAAAAAGAAAGAAGAGGCCTCTAAAAGTCAAGGACAGTCTTCCCAGTCAGCATTAAACCATCCACCTGTTTAGGCAGCCAACCCTGGCAAATTTTCTGTGTCTCTGAAACATCATCTTCCCTTTTTGCTTCAGATTGTTTGACAGTTGTGTTCTGCTTGTAATCCATTAGGGGTACACTTGGCAATGGGAATTCCCCCTTTCTTTCCAAGGGATTTCCTCTTGCCCTGGGAACCATATTACGGTCTCTCCTCCCATTTTGCAAAATATACTGTTCCAGTAAATCATAGAACCAGTGCCTCCAAGTCTCATAGGTAAAGGTTATTATTTCAAGGAAGGTTCTAGTTCCCAAACTAGAAGTATCCTGGAGAACATTGCTGGATTTTTCTTTATTAAATCCTTTTCTCAAGATACTGAAGTTCAAGGTGTTATTGCTTCAGTATCTTCTACCTCTGATCCTTCCTCCAGCTGTCATGGTAAAGCTGGATCTAAAGGATGCCTATCATCACATTCCTTTTGCTGAACATTTCGGGCATTTTTTAAGATTTGCTGTGTCTGCCTTACATTATCAGTTCTGTGTTTTACACTTTGGACTTTCTACAGCAACAAGGGTATTCACAAAATGCCTAGCTATAGTCATAACTTATTGCAGACTTCCAAGGCATTCAGATGTTTCCATATTTGGAGGATTGTTTTATCTTTGCAAACTCTCTTTCCAGTTTTCAAGAGTCTCTAGCAATTGTTCAGGAACTTTCAGTTAGTCTGATATTTCAGAACCACTTGCATAAGTTTTCACTCATCTCTTCTCACAGAATGATTTTCCTGAGATGTTTGCTGGACTCTGTCTCTTCCAGGTAAAGTAAAGATGTTTCAGCAGTTCTTCCTGAGTATCTCAGAATTCTAGGGTACATGGCATCGATGATACTCATGCTGCGCCCCTTGTGGACTACACTAGAGGAAAATACAGTGCTACCTCAGATCTGTATTAACTCTGTATCTGTACACTTTGACATTTCAGATTCCAGTTTTAGGGTTTGTAAAGTGGTGAGGAGAAAGATACTTATAGTAGATAGACCAGTTAGCTGACAATCAAGATCTTCCATTCTCCCTTCTAATCCACTCCAGTCATTCAGCCACTACAAATGCTTCAGATCTGCATGGGGAGAAGTTTCTAAAGGGGTGAAAGTGCAGGGTCTGGTGAATCCAGTAGACCAACAGAGGTGCATAAATGTTAGAGAGAAATGTTGGCAGGCATCAAGGCTTTGAAGACCTTACATCATCTCTTGTCCCTAGGAGCTCTGTAAATGTGCGCAGACAACACCATACTGATGTAGTACATAAACAGGGTAGTACCAGATCATACCTTCTTTGCAGATTGGCTATGATACCCTAGGAGCTCAGACTAACTTAAGGTTTCATACATTCCTTCAGAGCAAAATATTATTGCAGACAAGCTCATAAGGACCAGGATAAACCCTCACAAATGGAATTCATTCTAGGGTCTTCCAAGAATTGATCCTACTTTGTGTAACATATCAAAATGTGTTTGCCTCCTTACAAAACAGACAATTAAAGATATTGTGCTGCAGGACTGCTTGCAGACAGTTCTGGAAGACAGATACTTTCTCATTCCCATAGATCAGAATGTTCCTGTATATTTTTCCACCCTTTGCACTGATAACCAGGGTTCTTTGAAATATTCAGGCGGATTCTCCAAAAATTGTGGTTTTAACTCCTTTGGGTCAAGACGACAGTAGTTCTCCCTTCTTTTCAGTCTTGTCAAGGACAATTACTCAACCTTCCCCACAAACAGGATTTACTCACACAAGACAAGAGGAGTTTGATACACCACAGTTTGGGAATTCTTCATCTAACTGAATGCGTTACAGAATTTTCATACCTTTTTGGGCTCTTTTTTCCTGAGGATTTATATCCGGTATTAAAGAAGATGAGAACCTCTGCTACTAGAAAATCATATATCTGCTAATGGAAAAGATTTCCTAGTTGGCACCACTCAAAGAGCCAGGTCCCTCTTCAAGCCTGGCTGCCTCTGTTTCTTGATTATTTTTGTGAGTTACTGTCTAATGGCCTTTCGTATTTCTCTGTCAAGGTGCTTTTCTTGGCCATTTCTGCTTGTCTGCCCTTGGAGCCCCCCTTTTTAATAATGCTTATGATAAACAGCTCTTGAAAGGGGTCTTGCATGCTCATTCTCCTAGAAAACCAGTAGCTAATTTTTGGAATCTCAATTTTGTGACTGAAAAGCTTGTACTGTCTTTATTTGAACCAGCTCATCAGGTTCTTAACATGAAAGACTATTTTACTCATTGTTCTGACATCTGGTGAGTTAGCCCTACCTCATTTTTCCCTAAGACAGGTTTTCTTTGAGAATACATCCTGCTTTTATGCCTAAAGTCATCTTGAAGTTTACTATAATTCAGATCTTTAATCTCTATCTTTTTTTTTTCCTGAACCAAGGAATTAGTGAGAAAAGAGTCTTCATTCTCTGCATGTGCACAAGCAGCTCAGATTCTTCCTAAACAAAACTTGACCTTTTTGGAATGCTGGCCAACTGTTTGTCTCCTATTAAGGTAATAGTAAAGGACAACTAGTATCGATGTTACCTTTTTTATAGATGGTTGTCTAATGCCATTACTTTTTGTTATAATTGCCACAATAAGTCACTTCCAGGCAGAGTTACAGCCCATTCCACAAGGGCATTGGCTTTTTTGGTGGCTTTTTGAAAGGGGTGGGTTCTATAAGTACTCTAGAGGCAGCAACTCAATCCTTTGTACATATTTTTACAAAGTACTGTAAACTGGATTCCTTTTCCAGGACAGGCTTTGCCACAACCATTGTCCAGGAGCTCCTGGAATCTTTGTTATTCACCTCCTCCCTTGTTCTTTTCCTGACTAAGCTATGTTTAGGCTACTGCAGCGGTAATGTATGTATTGAGCATAGTCTAGTTGTGTAAGTACATTTTCCATAACAATAACAATAGTGAGGGACTTGGGCACCCAGGTTGATAGAAACCTAACATTTGACCACCACGTTGCCTCTATTGTGCAGAAGGCTTTCTACATGGCCCACCTCATAAATAAGGGTATTTCATCCAGAAACAAGAAGGTCATAACATCCCTGTACTCCTCCCTTATCAGACTCATATCGAGTACAATGCCCCCTTCAGCATGTACCTTGCCAAGCACATGCAGCAGTTGGAGAGACCACAGAGGTTCCTGAGCAGGAAAATCCAGAGTCTCAAATACCTATCCTATACAAATAAGCTAAAAGCCCTGTCCCTCTACAAAGTCTCATTCTCAGAGGTGACCTGTGTCTGGCATACAAGGCCATTTCAGACCCAGCCTTGATGGAGTTGCTGCATATCTGTAAGTCAAACTCCACTCTCGCAACCCACATGCAAGGCCTTATCCTGGTCTGTGACATTAATAGAACTTGGCGGGATAGATTTGTATCCCAAAGACTCCCCGTCTGTGGAATATACACCCTCCCCATGTCAAGCAGAGTACTCCTCTAGCCCTCTTTAAGAGGAACTTGGATGATTGGATGGGAAACAGAAAATATACCCCTGGGATCCCACCTGTGTCCCTGTTGGACAGGGGAAACAGGTGGTGACTTTGAGGGAACATGAGTGAAATTCTTGGCTAAGCTTATAAGGGCCTGTGGGCCTACAGCCTAGTGTCATCCTATGAACCTATGATACATGTGCTAATAGAGCACTGTTGCACTGTTGTAGTAGACATCCCTCCCAAGCCTCCTTTTCTTGCTTGTGTTCTTTTTCCTTGTTCATAGGATCATAGGACATTACTAGGCTAATGGCCCTAGGGGCCTTACAAGCCTAGCCAAATTTTACCCTTAGTTCCACGATCAACACCTATTGCCCCTGTCCAAGAGGGACACAGGTGGAACCCCCATGGTGAATTTACAGTTACACATCCAGTCGTCCATATTGCATTTGAAGAGGGCCAGTGAGGTGCTCTGTTTGATATGAAGTGGGAGTCTGTTCCAAAGGTGTGGTAACATCCAGGAGACAAATCTGTCCCTCCAGCAGGTTCTGTTAATGTAACATTAAGGTCTTTAGAGTGAGTAACCCATGTATCATTTGACTTACGGAGATGCAACATTTCCAGTCAAGCAGAGTCAGACCTTGCCTTGTATGCAAAGTAGAGATCTCTTCTGAGTAGTTGCAGGAAACGGAATAAAGTGACAGTGATTTCAGACAATCTACATAGGACATATGCTGAAGACCTTGAATTTTCCTTGTGAGGAACCTTTGTGGTCTCTCCAATTGGTGCAGGTGCTTGGAAAGGTGCATATCAAAAGGGGTGTTGTAAACCATTATTGCCTTGATGAGGGAAGAGAACAGGGAGGTTATAACTTCTTTTTTTTTGGAAGTAATGCCCTTACTTATGAGATGAGCAACATAGAATTCTGCCCTTACCACTGTGGAGACAAGGTGGCCATCGGTAAGGCTGCTTGTCAACCTGTGTGCTCAGGTCTCTCACCACTGAGTGCATACTTAAGTTTTTGCTATTAATGTGGTAGTTAACAGGAACATCATCCTTTACTGAAAGGGATGATTATATGTTTTTTTTTTGCACTGCGTTTAAGGCCGTGAGGTTTATTTGTATAAGACCATCTTGTAGGATGTTGCCATCATTTGGAGATTCTATGACAGCTCCCAGTTTACAGTCATCAGCAAACTTTGCTGCCATAGACCTTCAGTTTTTGCTAGTACTTTGGATAAATAGATTCCAAACAGTAGAGGTCCCAGGACTGATCCCTGTGGAACACCACTGGTTACAGATCTGCTGCTGAAGGTGGATTTTCCCTATTTTGACTATATAGGTTCTATCAGTGAGTCAGTTAGTGACCCATCTAACGATATAAATGTTGAAACTTAGGTTTGTAAGTTTGTCAATGATGCCTGAGCAGGGGATAGTGTCAAACACCTTGGCTAAGTCTAGGTAGGCTGTATGCACAGATTTCCCCTCGACCAGGGCCTTGGTGACTGTCTCAAAGAAGTCCACCAGGTTTGACAAATCCAAACTGAGTAGGGTCAAGTGTTTTGAGATTGCCTATATCTTTGTTGATAAGGTCCATGATGAGTCGCTCCATGGCCTTGCACATAAGGCTAGTCAGGCTAATAGGTCTACAGTTCCCAGGGTCAGTGGAAGCACCACCTTTGTGCAAGGGAATAACAGTGGCTGTTTTCCATTCAGCTGGTATGAAGCTGATGCTTAGATGATGATTGAAAAGAGCACCCAATGGTGTTGCTAATTCTGCTGAAGCCCATGCAGGATGCAGCCTGGGATGTTATCAAGTCCGGTAGATGGTGTTTTTGGCCTTAGAGAGGGTGTTTGCGACTTGCTGTTTAGCGATACAGTGTAGGGGGGACAGGTGGTAGGGATGTCATGGGGTATGTGTGGTGGGGACAGGGGAGTGACGTTTTCACAGAAAATGTCTGCCAACAGGTTGGCTATGTCCACAGGCTCAGTATATGTGGTATCATTAATTACCAGTTCGGCACAAATCAGGGTCTTTCTTTTAGGTTACAGATGTAACTAAAGAATGCCTTATGGTTGTCTTTAGTTGAAAAAGCTAATTTGGATTCATAGTTTGCTTTGTAAGACTTCACAAGGACTTGTTTGCTTGTTTAAGCTGAGGAGGGAGTGTTTCCAGTTTAGGGCTTGCTCCCTCTTACTCTTTGATGACAATTTCTTCCTCTTATTGTAAAACCTGTTAATAGCAGTTCTCCACCAGGAAGGTTTGCTTTTCCTTGAGGAGCTTGTTTTGGTCCTATCAGGTACAGGTGAGTCAATGCAGTCATACATGTGTTTGTATAAAGCATTGATTTACAACTCTGCATAGTTGCCAGTCCCATCTGAGGAGGGAGGTGCAGTGAAGCTATTTATACCATCCTGTAAGAGGTTATAATCTGCTTTGGAGAAGTTTTTTTTAGTTTAGTTGCTGCTTTGAGGGAGTCAGGTGTGATAGTGGCATCAAATGAGAGTGATTTGTGGTCAGATCTCACCAGGGAAGATCTCCTAGTGGGGGGTGCTAAAGTGGTTCCCCCGTACTGGTAATCACCAGATCCAAGATGTTGCCACCCATTGTGGGGATGTCAACCAGCTAGTCTAGGGCATTGGAGTTAACAAAGTCGAGTAACCTTTAGGCAAGTAAGTTTGAGCACAGGTAATTTACCCAGTCCATGGATGGGTAGTTAAAGTCACCCAAAACCATGGTGTTTGGATATATCTCAGGTAGATCCAAATAGGCAGAATGGGTGTCCTGATTCATGGAGGGGGTCCTGTAGCTGACTTGAATAGGTGCCAACAGTTAACCTATCTCCAGTGAATCATGCTGTGTAACCAATCTGGAGTTTTATTTATCTTTAATGAATATTGTACACTGCCTCCTTTAGTTTTCACGCCTTCAGTTTATGGTCTAGACATGTGGAAGGAGATGTAACCCAGTATGGCTGGGGTGGTCTCCACAGCCTTGAACCAGGTCTCCATCTTCCAAGGTAAGGACTGCTTCCAGTGAGTGCAATTTCGTGTTAAGACTCCTATCATTTAGCAGCATAACCTTGAGGTTGATTTTAGATGGAGTTTTGACATTGGGAATTTTGCCTTTGAGACTCACTGCCTAAAAAGGCATTATGGTGAGGCAAGAGCTTTATCCAGTAGTCGATATCCCAGGGGTGACAGATGATGACCATCTCTGGCAAAGCATCGAGGTATGTCGATCATGTCATCCCAGGCTGATAGATTACTGTATCCCCTTAGAATGACACCAGAAACTAAGGCAGTTATTGAAGTTAATCATTTTCTGTTTTTATTGAGGCATCATCGTAGGTGAAGGTAAAATTCTGCTTAAGGCTAGGGACATACCTGCCTGAACACATAGTCTGAAAGCTCAGTCATGTCTGTCTTCATAAGTACATCTGAAGTCGTTCACACCAACATGGACTATGATGGAGTCATAACAGTACCCATTGTTGAAAGACTTGAGTGCATGTGTGATATGGCATGTCCTGGCACCTGACAGACATCTGACCGTGACCTTTTCCTTATCCAGCCTGGTGTGAGGGACATCTGTATGTCTCACGGTGGAATCACCTATGACTAGTATGTTTGGTTTTGTGGTTTGCCTTAAGGGCTTGACAGGTGAGACACTGGTGCGTAAGCTGTTATGTGGATTGCGTTTTACAGAAGAAGTATTGTGTGTAGTGTGCTTGTGTTTCGGAGGTCTCTGATGTTTAGGTATGTTTCTGGTGAGTATCTCTACATATGTAGGTATGTGTGAGGTGGGTTTGGGTGGAGTAGGTGAGGTATGTATGCTGACAAACCCGCTCATTGTCATATGTACTAACTGATGTGTGAGAGAGCATGGATTCAAGGTTCTTAATAAAGTTGCATCTCTCACAAGTTGAGTTTGTGTGGACTAGAAGTAGAGGGTTGTCTGTGAACATGAGGCAGTTGCTTCACTGCCTCAGGATGCCCATGTTGACCAAGCTGGCTGGAGAAAATGTAGGAAATTGTCCATCTATAGTGTTAGGTAAATTTATATGCTCAGGAAAAGAGTTCGCACTTAGGAATGGCTAGTGGGTGAGAGGTTGTGTTGGTACATCTGAGGCTAGGCTTAGTGTTTCACCCGACAGTAGATCAGGGCCGCGAAAAACCTCTGGAGGACCAAAGCAAAGTGCTAAGGGAAAATTTAATAAGCAAAAACAACATTAACTACCATTATGTGGAAACAAGCACAAACACGGGGCTTAAAATAAAACAAGAAATAACCATTTTAATTCAAACTAGCCAATAACGTCACGGTCTCTGAGCTCTAGTCCAGTCATCTTCAAATAGATGGCACCCAGACAGCACTCTCTTCCCACAAGCATGCAGAAGGGCCTTCCCCAACAATGATTGTTGCCATAATGTGATTGTTTTTCACCCTTTTTTGTATTCATGTTATTATTTGATTTGTTTCCCAGTATAAGTTTCTCAGGCTCTTGCCCCCCTTAGGCAAAAAGTACCCTGCAGTTTTTTTTGTGCTCCACCTGCCTTTTATATGTGCTGTACATGAGCTGTAAGCATTTGGAGTGCATGGAAGGTATCCAAAAGCTGAGAACCTGGCCAGGGTACTGAAGGAATGATCTAGAGCACCTACAGTTATGAAAAGTTTACTCACACAACTGTACTTTCCTGTCTTGGAAAACAAAATTACTTATTGGTCTGACTTCTACAAGAAGAGTATATGAATTCCAAGCTCTTGTGGTGAGTCTCACCCCTTTCTCATTTTTCACAAAGATAGAGTTACTTTGAGAAGAAATCCTTCCTTTATGGTTACAGTCATTTCAGAGTTTATACTAACCGAGGCTATTCATTTCCCTATTTTCTTTCCAGAGCCTAAAAATGATGAAGAATAAAGTTTACATATTCTGGCTGTCCACAGGTAAATCAGATACTTCATTGACATATCAAAAACCTTCAGGATTGACGATCAGCTGATCGTCTCCTATGAAGGTAAGAAAAAGGGAATTGCAGTGTCTAAACAGACAGATTCATAATGGTTGTCCCATGCTATTGAATTGTGTTATTCTCACCATAACAAACACTTCTAGGCAAAGTTGGGGCCCACTCTACCAGGCCTCAGGCTACATCTGTGGCATTTTAGAAAGGGGTGGATTCTACAAATACAGTAGAAACAGCAAGATGATCATTTGTACTGAGCTTAACAAGCACTATAAACTAGACTTCTTCTCTAGGTTCAGAGTGCACTTTACTAGGACTTTTCTCCAAGTACTCCAGGATTCTGCTCTATCTTCCTCCTTCCTTGTTTTTAAGCACTGGTATTTGTCTTGCACAGATAAGGCTACTGCGGCAGTCATCTAAAGAGGAACAGAGCACATTTCTGTCAGAAAACATAACATTAGCTGTTCAAATAGATCTGTGTTACAATAGCTACACACTCCTTCCCTCTATCGTCCTGTCTGTGCTATTTTTATGAGTATGAGATTTTTATTAGTGTAGTTCCTGTTTAGCAGGGTGCTAGCTTTCTTATTCTGAGACAAGAAAGCTCTCAAATTTTGGTACCCTTGCTACTGATTTAATACTACTTCCCTCATAGAGGATAGTGACTAGGTGCATGGTAGGTGCCCTAATGCTTTGAAAACTGACCATGTGGTCTGATCCTTGATAGAATGTCCCATATAGCTTAGGCTACTGCAGCAATGATCTATTCCAGCATGTACTGTTCTGATAAGTTTACTTACACAACTGTATTTTTCCCACTCCAAATGTATGGTTAGGCCAGTATAGAGACACTCAGCTGGGATATCAGTGAGGGCACACAACACCCTCACAGCTACTCCCTGAATAGCTTTCACCCTGATACTCAGTAAGTTTGGAGGGGGGTGGGGGCTGATGACACAATCTCCCATTCAGGTATTGTAGAGAGACTCTCCCACTTGGGAATTAACCCCTACATTACCAGATGGGTATCCAACTGTCCTATCGACAGGACACACATTGTAAAAGTGGGTGACTTCACCTCTAGCAAAAGACCAGCCACCAGTGATGTACCACATGGTTCTGTACTAGGCTTGTTACTGTTTGGAATTTATTTCTCAGATGTACAGGCAAACATGGACTGCCAGTGGCTGACCAAGTTCCCTAACAGTTGTGAATTGGGAGCAATCATTGAGTCCCCTAATGATGATATACTGCATACAGGGTTAACTCAGACAAATGATTGGTGCCAAAGCCATGGATTAAAGCTAAATGCAAAAAAATGCATTATTATTCCCTTTGGGAAACCTGACATCCCTGCTAATTACATTACGGACAGCACCCCTTAAGTCTAGACTCTATGGTACATGATCTGGGCACTCAGGTTGATAGCAACCTGAACATTGACCACCACATATCGACAGTAGTAAGGAAATCCTATGTGGCACATATTTTATAAGTAAAGGCATCATATCTAGATCTAAGGATGTTATAATTCCATTATACTTTTATACTGTCATCAGACCAGTAATTGAGTGCAATGTTCCCTTTTACATGTACCTCATCAGACACCTGCAACACTTAGAGAGAGTGCAGAAGTTTCTCACCAAAAAGTTACAGGTTACACAAAACAAGTTTTGCATGAAAAAACTGAAAGCCCTGTGACTGTATTTTGTCTCCTGCAGGTTGCTTAGAGGTGACTTGGTCCTGGCTTACTGGGCAGTCTCTGACCCATGATGGAAATGTTACACATTCATAAATCAAATGAACTGGTCATGCTGGAGAGATAACTATATCTTCCAGAGACTGCCACTTCTCTGGAACAAGCTTCCAATTCATATTAAGCAGAGCCCCCTCCCTGACCCTCTTAAAATACAACCTAGATCAATGGCTGGGTGACAGCAAATTCAGTCCTGTGGTGGTGCCCATATCTTTCCTGGACAGAGGAAGTTGTTATTAACAGTAGACCCTTACCTCAATGAACTTCACTCACCTAACCACCACCAACTGGGGCAACTCAAGGTAAATATGGCTAGGCTTGTAAGGGCTCTAGGGCTGTTAGCCTAATAACCTTCTATAAACCTGTGAACCTAAGCTCAGCAGGCAAAGGTTAAAAGCATTTCTTTAACCAGCTGAGCAAATTGGCATTTTCGACCAGTTTTCCAGTAATGTTAATGCCTTACAGCACATGTTACAATAAAATTTCTCTGTATCCTTGTAATGTAGTAGCCTTAGTTGATTCATAATAGTGACATGGTTTCTGCTTTGTGTTTCATGAAAAAACATACTCACCAGCTTCAGTTATATGATTTTCAAGGGGAACTGGATTTGTTGATTATCCATCCTGTGATGACCCAACACTGGACCAGTAATCAAGGAGCCTCAATCCTCACCACTGACACCTGTGGGAGGACTTTCACTGGGAGGATAAGAGATGTACACACAGTATTTCCAGATGCAGCTCTCTGCATCAAGTGCAGTTTCCCTTAAGAGCACATAGAGACCACAGTCAGTCCAGGGCTGGTTTCTCCCTCTTCCTCCAGATCCCCGATAAAGCTCCTCACTGGCACAGTTATAGAGTTGAGATCTCAGCTGAGTGACCAAGCCTAGACTGCCACCAACCCTCTCTATCCAACCAGTGCTTCGTGTCCATGCCCAAGTAGCTGACTCGCACACTCTTTGAGGTTTGATTTACACACACATACGCACACCTGGGAAAGGTTGGCACAGGTTAACTAGCTATGTCCCCTTCTGCCCAGACTATAAGGTAGTTACCACTGCCACCAGTCACTCCTTATCAGCTACTTTAGGGCCCTTAACAAAGGGTGTCCAATCTTACTGTGTAATACTAATACAAATGTTAATTTGATCAAGAGCAAGGTTATTAGCAGTGGCCCACACACTGTCACCAAATACATATGCAAGTACTCTCAAAACTTAAATATCTCCACACAGATCAACCACAATGAAATGTTTAAATATATTTAATAATAAATAATAAAAGAACAATAAAATACTCAGTATACATTCACAGTGACATCAGAGTTCAAAACCACAGGAAATATTTAAAATAACATTACAGTACAGGCTCACACAAATAAAGAAAAACTAAATCTAAACTAAGCTGCACTATATTCCTGACTGAATCTGAGAGAGTTACTATACCCTAAATACTTACTAATAGAGCAAGGCAGATGGGCAGATGTGGTGAATGGTTGTTGTTCTTGTCAGGTCCAAGACAGAATGCGTAATGCTCTGGCTCTCTTAGAGACTTCTCAAAATAATATCTAAAATATTACTGCTGGGATAGCTTGCAGATTGACATCATTTCTGATCATTTGACTTCTATTTCCCATGCAAACCCCCATTGCTGGCAGCATTAAGAACTTGCCAAAAATACCCAGACAAGGGCTTTTACTCAGATCTTTGGCAGGTGCTGGTTATCATAAAACAGTTGCATTCCAAAGTAGCAATTAGTTCACCCCAAAGACAGTACAGAAAGCTTCCTAGTACAGGCTTTGTGCCTCTAGCTGCATTGAAATCTGTCTGATACCCTCTTTATGACCTAGCCTATAAAGTGATTTAATTTCAAATATTTTTTTTAAAGTTTATTGGACTGAGGTTAGGGTTTCCTCTGAAAACATATACAGTTAAACAGTTACAATAGTGCATGTATATTTCTGTTCTCTTCCAGTAGGGTACACTGTGGATACATTTTAAGCACAAGCACTTTACAAATACCTTTTCAACACAAACATCTGTACAAAGCAATTTAATATACACATACAGTTCTAATACATTTGTAACACAAGCATCTTATATAAATTAGCTTGATATTCACAAATTATATATAATTATTTACAAAATTCCAGCTAGCTGTGCTTGGCAGTACCTCCTTACATCACACATCCATCCATAAACAACCCTTTTTCTCATATTTTTGCACACAAGGGCGGGATGTCACTTCAACAGTGGCAATCACTTGTTGATTATAGTTTCAGAAAATTCATTTAGATCCTGCAGAAGACATTGGTATGTAGAAAAGACTGTGGATTATCATAGCAATGGTTCCAGAAATGTCATTCATCTTTATTTGGTAATGAAAGGATTATGATAAAATGCTAAGTATAGTACTTAACTCAGAATTTGTGGCTAATTGATTTCAGTATTTATGAGAGTGACCATTTTGGAAAACAAAATAAATTAGTGTAATTGTTGCCAGGTTTAAATACTCATTTAGTTCTTTGCAAGCTGATCACTTATGGTAAATTAGACAAAAATTTCCACTTCTTACTTTTTTTTTTTGCAAACAGAAATCCATATACATATTGGCTATTGCTGCCATTGATTCTCTTACTAGGAAAGTTGATGGTAGGAAATTTGTATATCACTGTAGGGACACTAGTTTATTATAGGCTGGGCTCACTTCCGCTGCTTGCAACAGCGAAGTTAGCAGTTTTCTGGAAATTGCACACCGTTACCTACAGTCGATTCCGCAGACAGGGTATAGGAAATAGGTGAAAGTTTTAAATTCCGTGGACAGTGTCAGTTTTCTGGCATGGATGAGTAAAACCTTGACTGCAAACCAGGTGCAACCATTTACCCCACCATTACCTTTAAACTCTATAATGTTCAATATCACTGATGTGTATATCTCTAGGAGCAGCAGCCATATTTAACGTGTTTCTTTTTTGTTCCTGTAACTTATGCTCCACTCACATAGTAGATTCTTTCTACCTAGGATGCCATCAGGGAGAACCTGACTCACCAGCTTTACTGTTTCCTTCCAGGTCTGGCTTTTTGATTCCATAACTTCAACAGCTTAACTTAATAACTTGTGTTTTTCTTCCTGTAGAAGATGAAACCCTAAAAATCCTTAAGGGGAAAGCAAGACATTTCCATCTAAAGATTGTGCAATCACTTTTGTGGTCAGTGGGTTGCTACCTCTGCATCTTCTGTTTCCTTTTAGGAAGGGGAAGGCTTGGGTATTTTTCAGCTGAAGTAAAGAAAAATGTTTAACTAGCATGGAGACAACTATTTCTTCCTAGCTTTCTAGTATCCCTTCCAGTTCAATACCCCACTTCTTGCTGCAGTAGAAGACAGGTTTTTCCCTCCCTGACAGCTAGGTAGTGTGCTTCAAAAAATCCTTTTGGCAGATATTTGTCAATGGATGCGAGAAAACCCTTGCCATTTCTCATGTTTTCTAAAGACTTACTCCACGTAATGTTTGTTTTGAGTAAATGGCCTTAGCTTTATGTATTTAGTAACCACCTACCAAGATCAGAATCATACAAATCCAGATGATAGTTAGAAAAGGGACAGGGTTGGAAGGAACCATAACTGTGGCCATCCCCCATAATTTTTCCCATGCAACATTACCATTTACTATTTTAGTCTTCTTTTTGCTCAGAGATGCACAGTGCTTTCCGTTTTAGTCAGCTGATCTTGTGATAATGCATGTTAATAAGGTAGGCTAGTCCCCAGAGTGCAAGAGCCTGCCAGATCTAACTAATGTTCTTTGTTCTAATAGCTGATTTTGTCCTATGTCCCTTCCTTTCAAATCTGGCCTTTTACCACATGTGAGTGACTTCAGCCTACCGTTGAAACACACAAAACAGCTGTAGGCAATTCCTAGGTAAGACTGCTTGCCAAATATAACCATTGTGCTGTATTCTAGCAAGATGAATTAATCCCATACTCATTTGTTATAAGTCGAATCTTCTGTTAGAAATGAGTGACGTGCTCAGGCCACATTCCAGGCACATCCTTTGTTGATGGCTTTCGAACCATCCTTCATCTCTTGCAAAAGTTCATGTAAGCCCTCCTTTATCAAATTTATCATTGCAGCATTGCACAATTCTAGGCGGCTTATCTTTAGCACAGGGTGCCATATCACCTCACCCGTCAAGATTAATGCTTTTGCTTTCATGAAAATATTCAGTAGGTTTCTTATTTTACCATGGCCCTGATCTCTGACATCCTAACATTGCAAAATTTGAACTGAGTCAGACAACATCAGTATCGTTTGATACTATTGTTACTTGATTCATTACTTCATTTCATGTACTTTAAAGATTTCACTGTAGTACAGTTCTCCTGTATGCAAAATCAGTATATTTGATGCAGTACTTGTCTGTTTTGCTGGTACTGTTTTATTTCTTGTACCCCGAGCTGTTGGACTACCATTTAGTCTATGTAAAACGTCTCTCTTATTTTCTCTGTTTGTTTAGTAGCTGTATGATTGGCCACATAGTCATCAGTCTTTTCTCCTTTCTAGAAACTTTGCAAAGAAACAAAGCAAATTTAACAAATGTGGCTTCAAATATGCCTTGTAAGCCTCTTACGTTTCCCTCCCCAAAATTTTATCCTTGTTCAGGAACTTGGGCTGTGCATGGGTAGTTGATAATGTCCAGCTCAGAGATGGTAGTTTATCATGACTTTTCAAATTACAACCTTTGTACTAATAAGTATAACACTCTTCTGAACAGTTATACTGTTGAGTGTTCTATCTTACTGTTCTAAACAGATCTCTTATTCTGCATTATGTCTTGTACCAACCATGCCATTGACCTGGCACTGTGTGATCTGTGTTGCTGTTCTGTAAATATACCTGTACCTCACCTGCACATATTTTTCCATTTGATTTTAGTAGCACTGGTATTCTGCCTGCCTTCCCAGCTGAACACCTCAAAGGCCCTGTAAATTTTATCAGCTATGTCTCTTGATGCAGCAGTGTCTCATAGCCATCAATGGGAACTGTTAGCAGGTTGTCCCTCTTTGGAGCATGTTGGGCTTTCAAATTATTCAATGTTCAGGTTTTTATCTAAATCATTTACTTGATGTGAAATGCATTAGTTTCACTTCCTCTTCCTCATGTCTTTTGATAACAGATTGCCAAATATGGGACAACAGTGATGTTGAAAAGAACTGGATGTCCCTCCAAAATTTCTGAAAAGACAAAATGAAAACTGGTCAGGGAGGCTGTCAAGAGACCTACAGTAACACTGAAGGAGCTGCAGGAATTTCTGGCAAGTACAGGAGCTGCAGGAATTTCTGGCAAGTACTGGTTGTGTACTACATGTACAGCCGCGGTGGTACGGCGGTAGCATTGTTACCTCACAGCAAGAGGTTCTCCCATTCGATTCTCGGCGTGGCTTGGGAGTGCCTTCTGTGTGGAGTCTGCATGTTCTCCCCGCGGTTGGGGAGCGTTCGAAAGACATGTGTGCATAAATGGGCGTGCCTTCGTTGAAGGTTTGGCGTCGAGCTGGCACCTCGGAGTTTCGTAAAAATTTACTGCCAATCATTAGCGGACCGGAGTTCCACTGTGGCGACCCCTTACCGGGGAAAAAGCTGAAAGACAAACAACAACTGGTTGTGTACTACATGTGACAACAATCTCCCATTTTCTCCATATGTCTGGGCTATGGGGTAAGGTTGCAAGACAGAAGCCTTTTTCTTACACAGAAAAATATCCAGGCCCAGCTAAACTTTGCAAAGCAATACATCAAGTCTCACAAAAGCATGTGGAAAATGTGTTATGGTCTGATGAGACCAAGGTTGAACTTTTTGTCCACAATTCCAAAAGGTACGTTTGGCACAAAAACAACACTTTGCATCACCAAAAGAACATCATCCCCCACAGTGAAGAGCATGGTGGTGGTGATATCATGCTTTGGAGTTGGTTTTCTTCAGCTGGAACTGGGGCTTTAGTCAAGGTGGAGGGAATTATTAACAATTCCAAATACCAGTCACTTTTAGCCCAAAACCTTCAGCTGTCTGCTAGAAAGCTGAAAATAAACAGGAATTTCACTTTTCAGCATGATAACGACCCCAAGCATACATCCAAATCAACAAAAGAATGGCTTCACCAGAAGAAGATTTAAGTTTTGGAATGGCCCAGCCAGATCCCAGACCTAAGTCCAATAGAAAATCTGTGGGGTGACATGAAGACGGGTGTGCACAAGAGATGCCCTCGCAATTTGACAGATTTGGAGCACTTTTGCAAGGAAGAGTGGGCAAATATTGCCAAGTCAAGATGTGCTATGCTGATAGACTCGTACTCAAAAAGACTGAATGCTGTAATTAAATCAAAAGGTGCTTCAACAAAGTATTAGTAGGGTGTGCACACTTATGCAACCAGCTTATTGTACGTTTTTTATTTTTTTCCCCTAACAGATTTGTTTGTTTTTCAGTTGAATTGTACAGGTTATAGGTCACATTAAAGGTGGGAAAAGTTTTGAAATTATTTATTGTGGTCTAATTTTTTTATATCACAAAAACCTGGCATTTTAACGAGTGTGTGTAAACGTTTTATATCCACTGTATATAACTTCATGGGATATGTGTGTGTGTGTGTGTGTGTGTGTGTGTGTGTGTGTGTGTGTGTGTGTGTGGGGGTACAGATGTCTTTCCCCCTTCAAAAAAATTACCCCAGAGGTTTTCTGAAAGTCGTTTTGTTCATTTTTTTTTAATCTACCTGCATTTGCTACATTTGCTGTTGACCAATTGCCATGCTTCTGATAAAACTTCAATAGACTTGACTTCTTTTTAGGGTTCTTGTATATCCAGTTTAGAAGCCTTGAATTAAAAAATAAATAATTTAATAAAGCAGAGCAAGAGGAGCTACAGAGATGCAAAGAATGATATCTAGTCTCATAAAATCTGTTTATAAACTTAGTTAAAGCCTTACTTACTGCTTATTCAGTTGAGGTGGGACATGTGATCACTTTGTACGATAGAACACCCTATGTTGCAAGTGCTGGAAATGCAAAACAGTATCAAAAGGTGGGAAGTATGCTAACCATATCAGAGTGTTTCATACAAGGTGTCAAAAGCCACACATTTTTAATGTTTTTCTGTGGGAAGTAACGTAATTAAAGAACAGCTTTTACCTTTAGAAAACAGACAGTCTAGATTATTTATTTTTGTTGTCCTAGGTACTTTTCTGATTATTCCTGCCAACCATCAGCATCCCCACCATCACTGAGGATTCTCCAGCACAAGAGAGTTTATTTTGCGATAGTCTGCTTGATGGTCTCGGGCACCTTCATCATCACCTCCTTCTGTTGCAACTTGTGATGGCATTGATGATGGGAAAGTGAGTATTTCATGAAGGGGAAGTGAAGACCCCTGTAAGGCGGATACCTATATCCCACTAACTCTTGACCAGCCACAGTTGCAGTAGATAGAGGATGTTGTGGAGTGTCTGTTTTGCCAATGTCTTTGCCAGATATTGGACATCCTGCAGCAAACAGCAGATTTGCAAAAGGTGCAGGCACTTATTACTAGGCAACCAGAAGGTCTAGTATTATCTGGCAGTGTCTGCATGACATCATCAGCTGGTGACAGCTCTCTGTAGGTAACTTTCTGGGCTGCCCTGACATCCTCCTTACAGCCATCAACTCACCCTACCCTAATTTATCCTCCCCATACCTTGTGTGTGGTCCAGTCCTTCCCATCACTGTTTGTTTGCCCTGTATATATGTACTTAATGTTTCTTATTCCATTCTTGTGTGTACAAAACCACCCTTGTTTGACTGTATTATTTCATCTATATGTGTTTGTTCCCATGAAGTATTCTATAACCTTTTTCTATACTGTGTTTTCCCTTGCATACCACTGTCCTCATCCCTTCTTTCTTCAGATAAAAAAGGGCACTATTCCCAAACATATAGGCTACCTTTCCACTTTTCACTTTTCTGTTTGTTCCCCTTGTATGCTGTCGTCTGATTGGTCTTCCCTCCTTTTTCACTGCCTTGTGTACCTCCTGTCCTCATCACTTTAACAGTGATAATAGTGGGTTTATAATTTTGACCGCCTCTTGGGCAGTATTCCTATACTGCACTTCACAGGAATGTTACTCTTTGTACTGCTTGCTGGCCTGAACCATCATTTATATTGTACGTGATCTAGTCTTGGACTATCATGGCACTTCAGGAACCAAGTGGCTTTGTTACCACTCCTCCCCAGAGCCAGATATTCCTCCACTCTACTCACTGATAGTCCAGCATCAGTCCAGGGATTTCATGATTGCTTCTTTCTAAAGGTCTTGCCCATTCTGTGAGGAGCCTTACCAAAGCAGACTTTGACAGAATGATGCAGATATTCCTTTGAATGTAGACGCATTTGGGAGTCTTCTCAGCTCCATACCCACAGGTTAGGTTAAGCTGAGAATAATGCCATTGATACCTTCACTGATGACTCTGTTGCAGGTCTGACCTTGAGAATCGAAGCCCTCAGATCTGAACATCACCGCTGCACCTACATCAACACTAATAGTAGCTTCCACTTCGGCCCCAGCTATCCCACTGTTTTTTTCAACTCTGACCTTGTCTGATCAAGATGAGAGTTGGAGCCAAAGTGTCAGGGCTTTTGCTTGAGGTGACAGATCGACTCTGAAACTTGACAGCTCAGTTGCAGTGTCGGCCTCGGCACCAGGGTGGGTTAGCGCCTCAGTATATGTGTATGTTCCCCTCTTAGAGAGACTTTCTTGACTCCAGTTTCTGTTTTGGCTTTTGAGACCATCCAGCGGATTCTGGATGTTCTTGTTCTGTTCTGCCATGTTCTGCAACAGCCACAGAATTTTCTCCAATTGCTTTATTTTGTTGTTCTTGATTAACATATCAAAGCTGAGTATGGCTGTTTGATATAAAGCACAAGAGCCACAATATTCATTGGGTAAGGAATATTTCTTGTACTGCAAAAAAACTGTCAATGACTTTGGTTAATTCCCCTTTAATGTACCAAGTTATAATGGTCATCACCAATATTACTTAGATTCATATTTGATTACTAGGCTAACAACCCCAGTGGGCCATTTTAAGCCTAGTCATGCTTCCCAAATGTATCTGAAATGTTTTCATACCCTAGGGTTATTTTAAGGGGTATATTTAGGCTTCGGCATGGGTGGTCAAACATTTAGAGGCTGCTTGGCTTCCTCTTACTAATAAAGATACAAGTGCCAATTGATGGGTAAATTTCCAGTTTCCCATCCACTGGTCTAAGTCTGTTCCGGAGAAGGAGTAGTTAATGAGATACCTACTTGTCCTTCCAACATGTCCCATTTATGTTGCAGACAAGGTTTAGGTCCCTAAATCAGGTAATTCTGATGCTACCTGTTTTACGTATATGTAACAAGTCCATCATTGTGGGATCACAGGATGCGTTATAGGCTGAATGTAGATTTCCTGTCAGCAGTCTGTAGGACTCCCAAGTACAAGGATAGGGCTATGACATGGTCCACTTCTTGAAAGAAGTGGAAAAGTAGATGCATACAGCAATTTTTTTCCTATAGCAGACTCGTGTCTCTGTCTTTTTTAAGGTTAGTCTCTAACTGAAATTCTGATGTTTTCTGTTTTGCATATATGTAACAAGTCCATCATTGTGGGATCGCAGGATACTTTATAAGCAGTCTGTAGGACTCCAACTACAAGGATTGGGCTTTGACATGGTCCACTTCTTGTGCTTCAAAGATGTGGAAAAGCAGATACATACAGCAATTTTTTTTCCAACAGCAGACTCGCGTCTCTGTCTTTTTTTAAGGTTAGTTTCCAACTCAGTCATTACTCTCTCAAAATTATTCTCCTGGGTTATACTTTCTGCATCACAGAGCATAGAGGGCATCTCCAGGTCTTTAATTATCTGTTCAGGGTAACTCTTACAATAAAGTACTTTCTGCTTGGGGATTTCAATAATTCAGGTTTTAACCAGTTGACTTATTGAAGTTCCACTACACAGCATGAACATTTTCTAGAATACACATTACACTGGATTTTATCACTGTTTCTACTAATACCAATAAGATGTACTGAAATTCTGGCTCTGGTGTTAATGCAAAATGTGCTAATCTTTTTTCATACACTGTACTTCGCTGTCCATTGGAAACATCTGAGTATAATGCATTTTCCCATCTTTGTGGATTATGGCAAAATGCCATTATTACTCATATGTAATGTCCACTAAAATGTGTGGAATACATGTTCTGATTCCTTTACTGCATAATAACTAAATGTCAGGCAATCAAAAATAAATACAGCAGAATACTTCTGTCACGGTGGGAACATACATTTAGAACAGGTAATTACATAAAAAATATATTTTTTTGGATACATAAAAATCCATCTAAAGAAAACAAATGAGGTTTAAGCCTCTCATCACCAAGGATAAATTTTCAACATATCATAATCTGATTAAGAATCTATATTGTTTCCCTAGCTCTGTACTATAGAAAGACCTGTCTATGACCCAGATGACCCGAATTCAGAGAGTCAGTAGGTGGTATAAGAGCTGGGTAGAGAAGAATGGGGCTGAGTGGCTAATGCCAGTTCTCCATCGGGGTGGGGGGGGGGGGCAGGAGTGGGTTTTAGTCATCTCAGCACCACCAAGCAACTGAAGGCTTGCAGGGTACAAAAATGCAGCCAGAACTGGGAATATAGACTTTGCACTACCAAGCCAGTAGTTGTAGCCCTCATTTGCATGAGCAGGGTTGAAGTCTAACAGAAAAAAATAACTCTCACTGCTGGCATTGCTGCATACTGGCAAGAGCATAATCAACCTCCATGGCATCCTGTGTGATGATCACAAAATAGTTCAGTGACTTTTATCCTCACTGATGTCAGTGCAAGAGTCAGAGTCATAAATACAGTGTCTTGAAGCCAGCTGTTCATGCCTTTTCTGACAACACTATCTACTGACTTTTGTCTCCCGAGTACATGTTAGACGATTATGCATTTAGCTTTAAGAATATAAAATTTTGTATCACAGTACATCTCTGGGCACTTTCTTCATGCACCATCTTCTCACTCCTGCAGTTTTTCAGGCAAGCAACACTTTATACCATCATAGCAGTACCTGTATTTGTTTATTTGTATATTGCTTTTGTTAACCAGGAAAGTCTTACGGGATAGATAAAAAATTTCAGCAGTGGTTTAGAGAGCAAAGCTCTACTTTTTCAAACAATGAGATACATTGAGTTCAGTTCCAAAGCTCTGCAGATACATTGAGTTCAGTTCCAGAAGCAAGCACCAGGTTCATGTCATTTGATGTGTCAGGCCGACAGTAATCCAAAACCCCCCCCCCAAAAAAGTAGTAGTAGAATGGTTACCAGTCCAATGAATAAATCATTTATTGAATCCAAACAGAGTAAAGAGCTTTCATCCTTCAACAAATATGGACTTTTTCAGAAATAAATTATTAGTGAATCGATCACTCTTTATATACTCAAGTTGAATGATCATACAGTTAGCTAAATAAGCAATTAATTACCATTTAAAAATAGTGCATCATGATTCTTTGTCAAGTCAGTATTAAATTATTTGTTGCAGCATATCTAAATCAGAAAATGCATACTAATCGAACTTTATAATTAAAAGAACTGAATTAAAACCGTTTGGTCCACCAAACTTCTTTAGAAACTTTAAAAACACTTTTTAAAAAATACATAAAAATATAATATATATATATATATATATATATATATATATATATATATATATATATATATATATATATATATATATATATATATATATATATATATATATATATATATATATATATATATATATATAAAGTTATGAATGACCATTACAGTTTAGCTGCTCTGAGCTTAATGACTGATGGAAACATGTTCATTTAAATCAAGTGGTGATGTTGCATTCAGCTTTAGTTGCCTTGTACGATCATAGAAAGTTACTAGGCTTTCAATCCGGAGGTCATTTTAAGCCTAGCTGTTTCATCCCATTGTAATATCATAGATACTATAGTCAATACCTAGGATTGTATTTAGTAATGACTGTCCATTTCCAGGATGGTTGTGGGCACTATCCCCATTAAAATCTTACAGTGCCCCTTCTACTTGTCCAGGTTTCTTTTGAACAGTATAGAGAAGCTCTGCTTCACATGAATTGCCAGCCTATTCCAAAGATGCGGCAGTTGCTAGGCAATAAATCTGTCCCTCCAGCACATCCTCTTCAAGTCGCAAGTCATATTTAGGTCCCTGGAACAGGTAAGTGTAGTCCTGTTTGATTTACGGATGTGCAGCAAATTCATTAGGTTTGGGTCGGAGATTGCTCTGTAAACCAGGCATAAATCTCCCCTACGACGTCTATACAATACCAAGTGTAATGACAGGGACTTTAGTTGGTCTGTGTAAGGCACATGCTGGATCTTAGTTAGAAACCTCTGAGGTCTCTCCAGTTGCTTTGTAAATATATGCCGAAAGGGCCATTATACTCAGTTGTGGGCCTGATTAGTGACAAGTATAGAGGGGTTATATCCTTTGGTTTAGAGGCAATGCCTTTGCCAATCAAGTGTGCCATGTAGAAAGCCTTCCTTACTACAGTAGACACGTGGTCAAAGTTAAGGTTTCAGTCTACTTGTGAACCCAGATCCACTTCATAGGTACATAGGGTATTGTTGTTAGTTTGATCATGTGAAGGGACGTTATTTGTACTGAAGGGAATGATGATGCATTTCTTTGCATTCAGTTTGAGACTGTGACTAGGACACCAGTTGTTGGTCTGCATAAGACCCTGCTGAAGTATACTAACATCATTTGGGGATTCAGTTATTGCACCCAGTTTACAGTGTCTGCAAACTTGGTCAGCCACAAGCCACAGCTCCTTAGTTTTGGCCTGAACTTCTGAGAAATATATACCAAACAGTAGGGGGTCCAGCACTGACCCTTATGGCACCCCCCTGATGACATGCTGGTTGATGTGGAGTCACCCACTTTGATAGCTGTGAGTAGTTTGTGAGCCAGTTGGCAACCCATCTTACAACAAAGGGGTTTACATTCAGTTTGCTAAATTTATCGGTAATGACTGACTGTGGGATTTGTGTCAAAGTCCTTTGCCAAGTCAAGGTATGCTGTGTGCACAGATTTGCCTCGTCAGTGGCCCTGGTCACATTTTTGAAGAAATCCTCCAGGTTTAACAAGCAGGATCTGCCCTTGACAAAACCAGATTGGGTCAGATCTAGGTTTTGGAGGTCGCCTATGTCTTTATTTATGAGGTCCATGATGATATGTTCCATGGCTTTACAGATGAGGCTGGTCAGACTTATAGCTCTGTAATTCCCAGGGTCTGTTGCAAAGCCACCTTTGTGGAGGGGAATAACTGTTGCTGTTCTCCATTCCGCAGGAAGAAAGCCTGTGGTTAGGCTGTGATTGAATAGAGTACTTAATGATGATGCTAGTTTATGTTTTAGTTTGTGTAGAAGACAGCCTGGGATGCCATATGGTCCTAGAGAGGGTGTGTTTTTTTTGCCTTAGATAAGGCTTTAATGACCGATATGTAGGTTGGGGACAAGGTTTATGATTTAAAAAAAAAATCGGTAACCAGAATGATAAAAACCAGAAAAAAACACAAGCCTGTGTGGTAATAATGAAACTTCAAAACCTGCTGCAGAGATGCTGTTAGTGATTGCTGTAGCAGTAATTTGGAGACAAAATAAACTCACTCAGTATATATGTATATGTATACATATGTGTATATGTACAAATATATATATATATATATATATATATATATATATATTTACATACATATATATATATATATATATATATATATGTGTGTGTGTGTGTAATTTTTTTTTTCCGACAGTTAATCGCTTTTTCCCATAAAGGGAGTTCATCAGAACTGTAGAAAGTTCCCTTAAATACTTTAATAACACATCATTTGACTTCAAAAACAATGAATCAGTTGTACAACCAATAAAGTACTTCACCACCTTAATTAATAAAAGACACATCAAGAAATCAGTCACTTGTAAAATATGTTAATGAAATATGATTATAAAATATATAACAGTCTTGTGAATTAAAACCAAACTAATTAATGTTGGCGCATAAAATTCTAAAAAACAATAATTAACCAATAATTAAACTTCTAGTTTCAATTTTAGCAAAGCGTTAATAGAACATGATTCATTTAACCTTGGATTCACCATAGTATTTAATTTCAATTGCCAAACCAGTTCACTTCTAAGTAAATACTAATCTGCTATAAACCTTCTCAAATCTTTCTTAACGTGCCTTATAACAGTAAATTCAAAACTGTGCATAGGATGATCTTGTATATGTCTAAAGAGAGCATTGATGCTTTTGCACTTTTTGATACCAAAATGGTGTTCATACAGTCTTTCTTTTAACTTTCTAGCAGTTTTACCGACGTAAAACGCTGGGCCTAATTTACTACATGCTAAATATACCACTTGGGATGAATTACAATTAAAATAACCATTAATTTTGTATTCCATGCCCCTTATGGTTACGCTCTAGCAATAACCCATGCCTGGGTGTGGGTAATGCTGGATGTACCCACGGTTGGTGTGGTTTGGTCATGAGGGCGAAGCCCGAGTGGCCAAACAAAGACAACTGTGGGTAAATCCAATATTACCCACACCCAGAAGTGGGTTATTGCTATTATACAATGTTGCTTTTTTTAAAGCTGTCTCGCTATGTTAAACCCATTTAACATAACGAGACAGCTTTAAAAAAAGCAATGGAGAAAGGAAGATCTCCGTTACTTTTTTAAAGCGGTCTCACTATGTTAAACTCCTTTAACATAGCGAGACAGTTTCTAAAAAGCAACGGAGATCTTGCGTTCTCCGTTGCTGTAAAAAAAAAAAAAGACCGGACCTTTTTCAGTTAGTGTAAGTCTGATTTACAATGTGCACGCTGACCAATCAGCGTGCACGTTTTGGAATATTAATGGGGGGGGGGGGTCGTATAATAATATATAATTATACTGCAGACAACACCAACACTTCATCATTCCCATTTTGTTTTACAACTATTCCCCTTCCTATCCTTACTTTCTAGTGTTTTTTTTAAAAGCTTTATCTTTCCTATAGACTATAGCTGGTACATTCCCAAGTATTCTGGACACATTATTATCAACAGAAAAAAATGATCCAATTTCTCTTAATGTAATCACAAATTTTAAAACTGTCTATAGAAAAAGTAGTAATAAAGAACACAGTATTAGGGCTATTAACTTCTCCATTAATATCTTTCTGAACACAAGGTGTAACACCCAAATCCTCAGTATCCAAGCTGCTTCCAACTAGATTGCACTTATTTAATAAGGGAGTATATACCCTGTATAGTCTCTTATGATAGACCTCATTTTTAATATCCAATAGAAATTCTGTGGGGTAGTCTCATTTACTAAACATATCTAACAAGATGTCATATTCTTTAACAAAAGCATCGTCATCAGTTATCAGTCCTAGCTAACCTCACCATTGTTCCTTAACCACAGCTTTCTTTTGATATTTAGGGTGCCAACTGCTGAAATGAAGGTAAAATTTGCAAAAGTTGATTTTCTGTATGTATTAGAACTAAAACATTTTTAATCCCTGTTCTTTGAAAATTTAACATCTAAAAATGTTATACAGTCAGAATTATATATGTGAGAAAATTTAAAAAAATTATGTGCTGTTGATGTATTCAGTGAATTCCTTTAACCAGTCTTCCTTATCTGTCCATAAAATTAATATATTGTCCAGTTAACGGGTGTAATAGGACCAACAATCCTGAAATCTACTTGAATTTCCCATCTGCCAGCACTAAATTGCACAATTGATTCATTTTTTGCAGTCACACGATGTTATTAAAGTATTTAAAGGTGGTTTTAATTCCAATCCAAACCAAACCAATCTTGTAATTGATGCATTCTCACTAGTGACAACAATATTAGAAGAATTATTGGCGACACACTGTGTTTCTCATTTAGGAATTGTAGGAATCTAAAGCGGATTCTATGTAACAGGCCATTTTCCAACAAAAAAGGAACTTTTCCTTGCCGCATGTGCATCAGTTGTAGATACATTTTAACTTCAGATACTTACGTACATCCAGTGAATGGCAAAGTATACACGTTAAGATCTTATGCAGACTGCAGGACCAGAAACATTATTTATGCTGCTTGCTATGTTTTATGCAGTTCCTTTTATGTTGGCAAGACTAATCGCCATTTTAAAGAACGCATTTCAAAACATAGTAATGACATTAGGCTAAATGATTTTAAGAATCCTTCGGTGAAACATACTGGAGAACAATGGTCACAGCTTCTTGACCCTACAGGTCATTAACGAGAATGCAAGGGGAGGAAATTTAGTGAATGCTACTGAGACAGCTGAGATGAATTGGGTAGATAACCTACAAGCTGATAAGCTACCTGGGCTGAAGAGCAAACAACCTCTTAAACCAACCCTAAAGGGGCATACACTACTGCAGTGATTTTGATTCGCTGATGAAGTTTCTAAATAGAGAACTGTTTGTATGAAAGGTTTGATCTGATAAAGGATACTGAGTTATTTGAAAGCACTAATGTTTATGAATGTTTTATTGTAGTAAAGTTTTAATTTTATGATAGTTGTGGTGGTTGCACTAGTTGTTGCATTTGTTGGATACTTTTTACTATGTTGCTTTCCTTTGATGGCCGGCTTCTTGTTTTTTTTGTTGGTGTATATATATAAAATCTACACACACACACACACACACACACACACACACACACACACACAGTGTGTGTGTGCATATGATATGTATACATATACACACACTGTAGACTTAAGAAAAGTCTGTGTGCATGCTTGAGGGATGCTACAGAATGGAAGCATTTCATTCTGAAATTTCTGATTTCAGCATTTATAGATCATAGATTAATGAGAAAAGTCAAAGGTTGAGCTGCATTGGTAATCAGCCCTTTTGTTTTCTATTTCCAGGTACTAACCAGAAACAGATTTATAGTTCTGCTGATGGCAAAGAAGAGTTTCGCAAGCTGGCCAAGCTGTGCCAGGATCCTAGTGTGGTTGGCGCAAAATTATTAGATCGCATCTGTTCTGTGCCAAGTGGAGAACTTGCATGCAGTAAGTTAGGAGTCAGTTACATTTTTTGGCGTATAGTAATATTGGCATAAAGTGAGATTTCTATTGTTTTGTACATGTACAAAGAAGCAACAATTGAAGCTCAGACTGCAATTTTCAACTAGTATCTGTCACGTTTTATTTTTTTTTACTACTGTGCAAGTACATATCTTGATACCACATTATTTTGCACAGTATTTAGCTAAGTACCTAGCTGTAATATGCTTCGTTATTGAGTTGAGTCAAACTTGCACTTCACATACAAAGATATTATCATGATTTTTATTACTATGTCGAAGAGGAACAGTAACATACCTAACCATAACTGATATCAAATAGAAGAGTTGTTGAAGCCCTGCAATAGAAGCATTTGACACAACTAATTCATCCTTGTCTCTCATTCAGACGTTATAATGGGCACATGACAAAGTAAATACCCAGCTCAAAACTTGCTGTTACTCTCCAGATACCTTTCTTCTTTTTCCAGCAGGAAAGTTGCTGTTAATGTTCTGTATTTAAATGTGGCCTGCCATGTACAACTTTTAAATTCCAATTCTAACACTCCACTCATAAAGACAAATTAAAAAAAAAATCTGCAGATTTATCTCTCTTCCTGCTAGGTTTGAACACCATTGTGCTACTTTTAAAAAGGCAAATTGGCTGCCACATTTCCTTTCCAAGATACATTTTAAGCTATGATACAACAGCTACTGCCCCACAGTTGCCCTTAAACTCTCAACAGGTCTCTCAGCATGTAATCTACAGTCAAACTCGGGGGGGGGGGTGGAGGGCTTGCTAACACTCTGCAGATATCACTTTGATCTAGCTGCAGTTGGAAAATGTTTTAGTAAAATCTACAAGCTGGAAGCATCTACTCATGGGAATCAGGCATGACAGAATATCCAGACTTCAGACCAAATTTAGGACACCTCAAAGATGCACATTTCTGTAAATTCTGATTGAAATTGGGAAGCAACCAAATGCACCGGCATCACATCTCTATTGTTCAACAATACCACAGTCATGAATGTGAACCTTTTGGTATTGTAAGTACTGACAAGCTTTTCATTCTATGTCATTTGTAGTATGTAAATATGTAAATATTCTTTTTGGCAATTATTCTTAAGCAAAAGTGTAAATATTCTTATATTCTTTATGAACATAAACAGTAAGGGGATTCTTAAAGGTAAAGATGAGGTGTACACTATGTGTATACCTTGAGGTATCTTTTCTTAATATAAGAACAGACCTACCACAATGCTTTTGCTGTCCGTTCACTGAGAAAAGTTAATTGAAGTGTGCTCATAGTGTACTTATTTATTGGCATTTGTGTAGTAAGAAAGTCCACTGGGTCAAAAAGAGCCAATTTCTAGTAAAGGCCCAGGGAGAAAATCTCTACATGAAAGACAACATAGAATATATAGTAAAACAAGGCATACATTTTAAATATGTGCTGGAGCAATGGAGGAAAGGAATGACAGAAAAAATCTTGGCATATATACAACACTTGATACATACATTATAAAAAACAAATAAATGTAATAGAACTATAGTTAATGCAAAAATAGGGAAGAAAAATAAAAAACTTATGTTCATACACTAGATACAACTAATATACTAAAATAATGTTATTGAACTGAAGTTGAATATAATGTGAGTGAAAATAAGATGCAAAGATTACAGAAGAACTGAGATTGAGGGAAGGGGAGAAATATAGAGGCTACATAAATTATAGACTAAGAGTAAAAATAAAAGAGAGAATATAATAAGGAAACATTTAAGAAGTTGTTAGTAGCAACAGTAAAAAGGGTAGAAAGGGTAGAGGTAATAAAGATGGAAACCACAAGAGAATATCAGTAGTAGTAACGTAATGTGAGAGTAACAAAGAAAGTGGAAATAATAGAAAGGCTCTACGGTCTAGGTAATGGCTGGAGGAGGTTTAGTGCAGTTAAAAATCCATTTAGAATGAAGGTGTTGGTGTAGGGTCATTTTACTTCTCATTGTAGTCTTCTTGAATCCCCCAGTGTCTTTGACACTTTTGTGAGTAATGCATCTTATATCCTAACATATGTTATCAGTCAAATATGCAGTATATGCAGCAGTGCAGTCATCTTTTAGAGTCATGGCAAAATGTCTTATGTAGTACTACCTTGTGTAATTTGCAGCAACTGAGTTGTATCAATGTTTTTCTGTTTCTGTCTGACATGCAAGTTTATGTATATGTAACACAGATGTTAATTTTACATTTACTATCCCTTGTTCCAGATCATTACTAATAAAGAGGGTTTGTAGACCAGCCTGCTTACCCAGTTAACAATCAAATTAATGAAATAAATAATTCACCCAGAGCAGTACTGCTGGAAACACAGACAACTGATGATGTAGATTAGAATTCTAGGTATAGGCTTGTTTTCATGCAAGTACCAGACATTCTCAGTTTTGTGATGGAGATTTTTTTTACAACTTTTCATTATTTTTCCTGTCTTTTTATAAAGGTTATAAAATGAAATTCCACCTGAATTTGCCTTTATATTTAGGGGTGGGTAGGTACTAACTCTTCTATGAAGCTGTTTAGGTGCTCGTAAAAAGTTGGAAGAGGTGAATGCAGCAGCCCTTTTATTTGGGTTCTGTTGTGTTTTGGGGGAGGAATTTTGTGTAAGTTTTCTAAAATCTGAAATAGGTTTTCCATTAAGTCCCTAAAAAGGTCTCATTTGTTGGTGGGGTGTTACCAATAGGCTTAACAGAGAAGATGACTGACTTTTCAGTTTAACCAGGGATGAAGAAATGCCAGGTGGGGTATGTGTTGGGCGTTAGACTGGTAAGTATCTTGTCAAGGATACTAAAGCCTGTAGTAGGTAGCCTTAAAATCTGCTCCAGTACATTGATATTAACAAAGTATAGGAAGCTCTGAGCATATGACCCAAGAAGTTTGGATAAAGGGGAGTCTACATCCACAAAGAGGACAGTCACTAGTGAAGTCCCTCAAGGCTCAGTGCTGTGGCTGCTCCTTTTTGGTATCTACTTCTCTGAAGTCAAGGTGAATGTCAAGGGCCTCTGGCTGACCAGGCTTACAGATTATTATAAACTAGACACAGCTATACCATCCTCCATTGACACAAATATCCGCCAAGATGGCCTGACACAGACTAATAACTGGTGCCAAACCATGGTCTAAAGCTCATTGCCAAGAAACATATAATAGTACCTCTTGGGAAGACTGCTACTACTGGAACCTACCAAATTAATAGTAAACTAGGTAGACAAGACCTAGTGGTCAGGGATTTGGGAACACACATAGACAGTTACATGGCCTTTTACCATCATGTGTCTGTGGTAGTAAGGAAATCATTCTATACTGCACAACTCATAAACAAGGATATGGCATTTATTTCCAAGGATGATGATGTTCTGCTGTACCCTGTCCTTATCAGACCAGTCTTTGAGTACAGTGCTTCTTTTGGTATGTACCTGACCAGGGGTATGCAGCAACTGGAAAGTCCAGAGTGTCCTCAGCAAAAGCAATACATGGCCTAAGCAATATGACCTATGTGGACAAGCTCAAAATCCTATCCCTGTACTCTGTCTCCTACAGATTGCTGAGAGATGATCTGTGCCTGGCCTGCAAGGCATCTTTAATCCTGCTCTGATGGACCTGTTGTGCATTCACAAAATAACTAGAATCAGAGTTGCACAATCTGTGGATCTAAGCCTTGTCTGCAAAATAAATAGGACATCTTGGAGGTACAGGTTTGTGTCTCAGAGTCTACCCCTTATCTGGAACAGGATTCCCATCAATGTGAAGCAGAGTTCTTCCCTAACCCAGTTCAAGTGTAACTTTGACTTGTGGATGGGGAATCAAAATTTGCCCCATGGTATGATTCTTATGGCTGGAGCAGACAGAGGCAAACTGTAAATGCTTGACCACCCATGCCCAAGTCTACATGCACTCTTTAAAATGAGCCTAGGGTATCAAAACTTGTCAGATACATTTGGAAAGCATGGCTAGGCTTAAAAAGGTTCCCTGGGGTTATTAACCTAGTAATCAATCACCTATGAACCTCTATCCATGTTTTGAGGTACAAGTATACCAGTTAATGGCTTGATCCGATCGTATCTATTTTCATGTGATTCAACTGATGGGATTCAGATCCAGCTTTAGCACCTTTAAACCTTCAGAAACAGGGCTCTGACTCCTCCTGTACCCATAATTCCACTTTCCCCTTCAAAATTCCCAAGATATTGTTTGCCTCCTGATCCAAATGGTTGCAGAGCTCTGATCTCACCAATAGGATAAGTCCTTTTTGACATCTGTCATATAGATATAGAAGTAGATACTTTTTCTGAGCTTTAGCTGCTTTGTGCACCCTTTTCTCATTCCCTATGCATTGTCCTTGGCTATTCTATATAGAATTAAAAAAATTGTCAAGATATTTTGTATTTAGGAGTAGTTGGTAGTTTATAGTTATCTTTGTAACACTTTATTGTAAGAGTAGTTTTGTGGTGTCTTTTACCATTTACAGATTTTTCTGAAACTTGAGTGTGTGTGTGTGTGTATACATACATGTGTGTGTGTGTGTACATGTGTGTGTGTGTACATGTACGTAACATTTTTTTTTCCTGCCAGCATGGCTCATAAAAGCTTCAAACAGTACTTGAAATGTGGTCATAAGATACCTCCATAAAACCCCCACTCCCATTTTGTTTACTGTTTGGGAGTGGCTCATTTAGACATAGACTTTATGGTCTGTACTTCATTTGGCCACAAAGCTCTTCAAAGTAGGAGGGACAAGTTAATTCTAAAGGGTCTTCTTCCTATTCAAGTCGAGCAAACTAGTGTCATCTCCTTCCCATCAACCTTGAAAGAGAAGCAGAAAGAACTCTTCAAACAGAAAGAGGCAACTTCTGAGAGCAAGACTTTTGAGAAAGGCCTTGAGAAAGTCAAAATGGTCTTCAGACCCAGCTGTTTCAAGAGGTTCAGTGCCAAAACTTCCAAAATCTTTGGATCTGAAGACTACATGGATCAGTTAATCTTCTCTTATCCCACTCTTCTCCCCAGAGACGGTTATTCCGCCACTCTACTCATTGGTAGTCCAGCATCAGTCCAGGGCTTTCATGATTGCTTCTTTCTAAAGGTCTTGCCCTTTCTGTGAGGAGCCTTACCAAAGCAGACTTTGACAGAATGATGCAGATATTCCTTTGAATGTAGACGCATTTGGGAGTCTTCTCAGCTCCATACCCACTGGTTAGGTTAAGCTGAGAATAATGCCATTGATACCTTCAATGATGACTCTGTTGCAGGTCTGACCTTGAGAATTGAAGCCCTCAGATCTGAACATCACTGCTGCACCTACATCAACACTAATAGTGGCTTCCACTTTGGCCCCAGCTATCCCCCTGTTTTTGTCAACTCTGACCTTGTCTGATCGAGATGAGAGTTGGAGCCAAAATGTCAGGGCTTTTGCTTGAGGTGACAGATCGACTCTGAAACTCGACAGCTCAGTAGCAGTGTTGGCCTCGGCACCAGGGTGGGTTAACAACTCAGTATATCTGTATGTTCCCCTCTTAGAGAGACTTTCTTGACTCCAGTTTCTGTTTTGGCTTTTGAGACCTTCCAGCGGGTTCTCTCCAGGCCAAGGGAAGAGACAGTCAGTTGCCGAAAGCCTTGGGGAAGTTCTCTCACTGAGCTCCCTGTTTCATTGGGAGCCATTGTGAGATACTTGCCAATGACAGGTTCATAGAAAACAGACTTGCAAATGGAAGCATTTAGATTCATCACCAGAATTTGTCACGGAAGACACAGATTTGGATGAAGGGGAGGTTCCCCTAGATCCAGCTTTGGCGATTTTGCCTTTGGTGAAATTCAAGAACTGATGAAATGGAAAGGGGTATGGTCCACCAGTACACCTTCCCTGGAAGAATCCATGTTCCTGGTGGCCTTTGGAGCTGGCTGTTCTACTGCCTGAGCAGTTCCCCCTTCTGACTTCCTCATAGATTTGATGGGTTGAAAGTCCTGGAAGGAGCCTGATACAGCAGAGCCAGTCCCAAAAAAACATACAAGATTTTGGCAGCACCCAAGTTTAGAACTCACTCGAGTAAAGGCCTTCCTGTAGATGCTATGGTCATAGTAGTAGCCCTGAAAAGGAGTTCTGTGAAGAGAGTACATCTATCCATTCCCATAGTATAGAATCCAGGACTCTGGACAGATTTGGAAAACAGACTTGCACTTCACCGACCTTGAGAGTGCTGAATTATCTTGCCCAGATTACACATTTCCAGAGAGAACTGACAAGGGAGATCAGTTCTCTTTCAGATAATTTGCCAGAAGATATCCAGAAGAATGTGGAATCCTAGCTTTCTCCCTTAAATTCCCCCTCTAACATTTCCAAATGCCTGTTTTCCAGCTCAGATGATGGAATGGTTAAGGCAGCAGGTACCATCATAGCTGTATGCGTCCATGCCTGGATGTGGTTGTGTGATTTTGTGAAAGACTTTATGACATCCTTCCTTAATGCCGCCTTTGATGGTTCCACTTTGTTTGGACCTAAGGTCAAGGAAAGTCTCACTAGAAGTAAACAGGCTGGTATGGCCCTATCTGCCATGGGAATCTGCTTCTGTACTCCTCAAAGAACCTTTTCCAAGAATTAATGAGGAGGAAAAAAGATGTAGTTCAGAAAATTCCTGAAGCTTCCTTGGCCCCCCCCCCCCGACAGAGGAGGGGGTAATTTTAATGGATGTCATCCTGGGGTAGAGGCAGACCACAAAACCAAGGATTTCATGTCCCTTCTCCATGAAGTCCTTTCAGCGCTCCTGAATGGTTGCCTGACTGTTGCACTCTGGAGGTCACCGGGGGGGGGCCTTATCCATATATCCTCAAACCTAGTTCACCATCACTTCAGACCCTTGGGTGTTAAGAATAATAACTAGAGGATACACAATTCCATTTCTCTCCCACCTCAAATGAAAACAAGTATTCCCTTAGTGTCACCCCATTATATGGAATCCACAACAGCAGAGGTCGAAACGCTGTTGAAAAAAGGGTCATGCAGCAGGTCCCACCAAACAGGATCTGGAGTCTACTCATGGTTCTTTTTAGTTCCGAAATAGACAGGGGACAGAAAGTGTATTCTAGACCTAAGTCATCTAAACCAGTTTGTGATGCAGACAAATTCTGGATGGTCACAGTTTAGTCCATTTTTACCTGTACTCATGAAGGACAACTGGATGTGCTCAGTAAATCTCCAAGATGCTTACTATCATGTATAGATGAACAGGCACTCCAGGAGATTCCTTTGTTTCATGCTGGGAGGAGATCATTTTCAATTCAGAGCTCTGCCCCTTGGACTCGCCACTGCCTCCCAGGTGTTTATCAAATGCATGGCATTAGTGACAGCCTCCCTCAGACTGCATGGGTTCCAGGTGTTCTTGTACTTGGATGATTGGCTTTTAACCATTCAGAACAAGGATCTGTTGATTCAATAAAGGGACCTTTTATTCCAGTTACTTCACAACTTGGCGGTTACTGTAAATCTGGAAAAGAGCAAATTTTATCCCAACTTAATCCACAGAATTTATCGGATACCACCTGGATACAACAGCTCAAATAGTCACCTTGCAATGGTATAAGATTCTCTCCATTTGGAAAGCAGCAAACCAGGTACTATCTCAACCATCACCCACAGCAAGACTAATTCTAAAACTTCTAGGGCTTAAGGCTTCTGCAGTCACCTTAGCCACTTTGTGCAGATTTCACATGAAAGTCCTTAAGTGGACCATATCAGTTCAGTGGTTGTAACTCTGTCACCCCCCTTCGCACCCCAGTCAGACTAACATCCATGTGCAGAACTCACATCACATGGTGAACAACCTCAAAGTTGTTAGTGGAATGTCCTTTCTGTCCATCTTCTTCCCTTTTAGGGTGGAGGAAAGGCATTACAAAAGGAAGACTGTTTAAGGTACTTGGACACTATTGGAGACCAATCTTCACATCAACGTCTTGGACATGAGAGCAGTCCTGTTCACATTGCAGGCATTTCAAGACACTTTCAGGGTGTGATTTATTTTTGGACAGACATGTACAGTGGATATAAAAAGTTTACTCACCCCTGTTAAAAGGTGTTTCAATATTTATGCAACCAGCTTATTGTAAGTTTTTTATTTTTTTATATTTTCCCTCTAACAGATTTGTTTTTCAATTGAATTGTACAGGTTATAGATCACATTAAAGGTGGGAAAAGTTTTGAAATGATTTATTGTGGTCTCATTTTTTTACATCACAAAAACCTGGCATTTTAACAGGGGTGTGTAAACTTTTTATATCCACTGTATGTAGTCTGGTACATCATCCAACATGGAGGAACCAGATCATACCCTTTTTCTCGAGAGGCCATGAGAGTATGGCAGTGAGCGAAGTCTTCCTGTCACTTTCTTTCAGCAACACATATACCAGGGACTTCCATTGTACTAGCAGGTAGGTTAAGCAGGCGCATTCTTCTGCCTCACGAGTGGTCTCTCAATCAGACAGTGGTGAGTGACATATTCTACCACTGGGGCCAACCTTCCTGCAGCCTGTTTGCATCCCTACATGAACAACAAGTGCTGCAGTTACTTTGCCCTACTCCCTCCTCAGGGTCAGTCACTGAGTAGCACTCTGATATGCAGTTGGCTCCAGATCTCCTTTATTCCTTTTCTGTTGATCACACAATTTATTCAAAAAGCCAGGAGGTTCAAAGCGAATGCAGTCCTCATTGCCTCATACTGGCCTCTGTATCTTTGGTCCCACCTCCTGTGTCCACCCTGGATGCTGGCGTTAGTCTAGACCTCCTATCCCATCAATCTGGGCATCCTCTCACAAATCCAGAAATCTTGAAATTGACTGCTAATGATAGCCAGAGATACCAGGATTTCAGACAATGGAGTAAATATCCTCACTGAAATTTAGCACTAAGAGAGTAAACTAAAACAAATGGAAAAGCTTTTCCTTTTGGACTTTTCTTTAGCACCCTGTAAGGGAACCAGTTCCTCCATGGGATATTACAGTGATGCTTTAGGCCCTTACATGACCTCCCTTTGAGTCAGCAGCCTCTGTAGGCTTAATGTTCTTAACATGGAAGACAATCTTTTGGTAGCAGTTGCATGTCCTTCTATTCACATGTTGCAGTATTCTGTACAGTTGGGTTTTCACCTCTTGCTTACCCGAACATCATGCCAGTATACAAAAATTTGCAGTCACTGCACGGTGCGTAGGACGTCTGACAAAGTGATGTCTGTACACACCAGACCACAGAACTTGTCTATCGTCAGTCGAATGTCAGGTCTTCCTGCCATCCCATTGAGGAACCTTTAATTTAATCATTGCATGCTAGAGCTTGTTCATGTAATCCAGAAAGAGCAAGTGTAAGTGTGGCCGTCAGATCCCCCGCAAAGATGCCCACGACCTCTGTTTATTCTGATTAGGGCATTCGCATGACAACAAGGTCTGCCCTATCTGCCAGGCCTGTGTCCCAAAGACCTTACGCAGCAGACTTCACATGTTCAACCTGTATCTTGAGAATCAACATCTGAAACAGTGCTAGATATGGAGGGACCTTCTGCTTGCCTGCTGCGCCACCTAAGAAAAAGCCAAGACCGCAAGGCCTGTTACTGTCGCTGCATCTCCGCTGTTCATCCTGTGGCCATTGGCCTGGACAAGCGCTTGGGTACCGCCTTTCTGGATATAGTGGGTACTGAAACGGAAGCTGCAGAACCCTGTCTGGAAGGCACGTCCTCGGAGGTCCTGCAGACATTGGTCTTTGATGCTGAGGGAGAACCAAGGGTCTCAGCAGGCCAGCCAAATTCCTCCTCTCCTTTGTATTCATCTGGTCCTAGGCCTTCCCCAGTACAGATGCCTGCTAGGCCTTCTCCTAAAAAGAAAGAGAAGAGAAAACATACCTCTCCTGTTAGGGAAAGTCAACCAGATTGGCAGGCTTTCTCACAAGGCCTTTTCAATGCATTCATGGCCTTGCAGCCTACAGCCCCATGGACTTCCCCAATTCCTCTTCCAGTTCTGAGCCCTAGCCCCCAGGCCTCAGGCCTCAGAACCCTCACAAATGGGAGAGGAGGAGTCCTCTGATTCTTCCTCAGAAGAATCCCTCTTACACCTCCCAACTCCCTTCCCTCCTTGGATATGCCTCTCCAGAGGAAGTATCTGCTGAAGCTGATTCCCCTGCAGAAGATCTCATCTTTGGGGAAACCATAGCAAAGATGAGAGAGTATTTCAAGTGGGATTCATCTGAGATGATGGAGGTACAAAAACAGTACTATGAGCTCCTTCAGAATGATTTCCCAGCTCCCTCAGCTATTCCACCTATACTTCCAGCCTTTCTTGATACTTTCTCTGCAGCATCCATGAATCCAGACTCTTAACCTCCAGATCCCCAGAGACCTGATAGGCTTTATAAGGTTCCTGAGACAGCTAAATTCCTGGTAAATTTCTCTGCTGCAGACCCAGCTACTATCTCGGTCTCTACTGACAAGGCTTCATAATTACTGCCTTCAACTTCTCTCCTCCCTGCTGACAAGGACAGCAAGGCCATGGAGCACTTGGGTGAAAAGGTGTACACTTCTGATACTCTGGCTTTCAGAGCAATCAGTTACCAGACACACGTCTAAATATGCCTTGGCCCTTTTAGATAATATTTCCAAACAGCTTTCCAACATCTCTGACTATCCAGCTAAAACTCAGCTGTCCAGTCTTGACTCAGCTGTCCAGTCTTGTTTTCCTGAACTCTGAAGTTACCATACATTCTACAAGGTGCAGCTGACGCCTCAGCTAGGTCAGCAGCATCAGCTTCTGCACTAAGAAGATATTTTTGGCTACACCTTTAGCCATTACCAGATGGTTTTAGGGCTAAGCTCGTAAATGCACCTTTAGAAAATTCAGCCCTATTTGGATCCAAGGTTGCAGACTTGTTTAAGACCTTGCAACAAAAAGGTAAGGAATTGCAAGATATTTAAAGCATTTGTTTGTATCCCCCATTCCCAAGTTTCAAAGGAATGACCATCCAAAACTCAGTTTATCAGGAAGCATTCAGGTCACGCTACCTCTTCCAGACCAAGAAAAGCTACAAGGAAACAACCCACTCCTGCCAGGACTACACAAACTACCACTCAGAGGGCATCCTTTCAAGACAGGGCAGGTAGTGTGTGGACTACCTGCCATTCTTGAAACCCCCCCGTCCCTCTTTCCTTACAACTCTCTCATTGACTCCAGGTGTGGGGAGACATCACTTCAGACAAATCGGTAATATCAATAATAGAACATGGGTACTTTATGACCTGGGTCATTTTCCCAAAGAGAAGGGGAATTCCCCACCCCACAAAAGAACAGCTTCCCCTCTCCAAACCAGTTCTGGACAACCTCATGGCCCAAGGTACCATCCAGCCTGTTCCACAGTCAGCAATGGGAGAAGACTTTTACTCCAGGCTCTTTCTAGTGCCAAGTAAAGATAGGCCCTGGAGGTCAATTTTGGACCTTTCCCATCTGGACCTTTTCTTGCATGTACCCACCTTTCGGATGCTTACATTGCAAACTCTTTTCCCTCTGATCCTACCTCAAGGGTTCATGGTCACCTTGGATATCAAGGATGCCTACCTACACATCCCAATAAGGCCCATCTGCAGGAGTTTCCTCCATTTCTCAGTGGCCTCCTCTCACAATCAATTCTTGGCCTTCCCCTTTGGTCTTTCTCCAGCATCCAGAGTCTTCACCAAATGTCTCCCACCAGTGATTGCCTTCTGCAGGACTCAAGGGATCCAAATCTTCTCTTATTTGGATGACCTACTGATCCAGACAGATTGCAAACAATCTCTCCTGCTTCAGTTGCAGAAAACCATCTCCCTCCTTCAGGCCCTAGGGTTTAAGATAAATTACCCAAACATCCCACCTGGACCTTGCCCAGGGCATAGTCCTCCTGGGGTTCAGGATTCGGACAAACATCATAAAGCCTTCCTTTCCAGCCCAAAAGGTGGAAAGCCTGACACAGTACCTGATTTTGGTACTTCAAACCAATGAAATGACTGAAGGTAGTAGCTCAGGCTCCTGGGCTACATGGCTTCCACTATCCCAATGCTGCCTTTAACAAGACTTCACATGAGGAAACTGCAGTGGTACCTCAGGTCCGTTTGGACTCAGCATTCCTACTCCCTGGAGTGGAGGGTTCCCCTCTTGCCATGCCTCAAGAAGCAGACTCAGTGGTGGTTGACCTAGGTGAATTCCAGATCTACCACTCCAACCCTCTTCACCAACACAGGGTAATGTACATAGACGCCTCAGACGTTGGTTGGGGAGCAACTCTGGGGCCCCCAAAAGTACAGGGCATTTGGCCAGAACCACACCAGAAAGAGCACATCAATATAAGTGAGCAATACTACTGGGTTTGAAGGCCTTTTAGCCCAGACTACAACAGGGATCCCTAAAGCTTTATGCAGACAATACCACAGTTCTGTGGTATCTCAACAAGCAAGAGGAACCAAATCTTACTTACTTTGCAGATTAGCTCTTTTTGTGTGGCTACTGGCCACCAGTCAGGGAGTTACTTTTCAGGCAGTATACATCCCCTCCCAACAGAACACTCAGGCAGATTCCCTCAGCAGGTCCATGTCAATGTCCCACGAATGGATGCTACACAAGGATGACTTCATGGACTTAGTCCACTGATGGGGTACACCTCAAGTAGACCTGTTTGCCTCCACCATGACAGAAAACTTCCCTCCTTCTGCACCAGACTGCCAGAACCTCTGGCGATGGCAATAGATGCTTTTTCAATCTCCTGGAAGGGAATGTTTTTGTATGCATCTCCCCTTCCCTCTTGTTCAGAAAGTCCCGCTGATGATCCAGCAGGACAGGCCGGAAATTGCTGGTGACTCCCTATTGGCCAAGACAGCATTGGTTTTCCCTCCTCCTGCAATTAACCAAGGGCAATCACCACAAGTTACCCCACAGAGTGGACCTTTTCATACAGGACAAGGGATCTCAAATCCATCCTCATTGGCAATCTCTACACCTCACCTTGTGGGTGATAGGAATATGGTCCTTTTCAGACACCTATATAACGAGGATGTCCTCACAGCCCTGCAGGAGGCCAGGAAACCTAATACCAGGAGATTTTACCTATCCAAGTGGAAACGATTCTCCATATGGTGTCTTAGAAGGCGGTTGAACCCATTACAAAATGAGATTCCCCCTAGTGCTGTCTTACTTGTGTGAACTTTTGCAGACAGGGTTAGCATTCTCCTCCATTAAGGCCCATTTGTCTGCCATTTCTTCCTGCCTAACTCTGGTATCCCCCTTAGCTTCCAGATTGCCCGAACAACTGTTCCTTAAGGGAATACTTCATCTCAGGCCAACAAGGAAACCCATTCCATCTCCATGGGACCTGAATTATGTTTTAAAGAAGCTCACATGTCTACCTTTTGAGCCAGCATCCAAAGCTTCTCTAAAATCCTGCACATGGAAGACAGTCCTGCTGGTGGCATTAACCTCAGCTAGAAGAGTTTGAGTTGCAAGCTGTCATGGTTGTTCCACCCTTCCTCATTTTCCACGGGGACAGGGTAACTCTCCGAACCAAACCATCCTTCATGCCCAAAGTGGTCAATTAGCTTTCCTTAAACAAAGCCATCCACCTACCATCTTTTTTCCCAACCCACAGGTGGACAGTGAGAGAGTACTACATTCCCTTAATGTGCACAGACAGCTTAGGTTCTGTCTACACAAAACTAAGTCCATCAGACATTCTGACCAATTGTTTGTCTCCTTCCACCCCAGGGCCCTGGGGAAAGCAGTAGCTAAGCAAACCATCTCAGCCTGGATTTCCAGGGCTATTACCTTCTGTTACACACACCATGGGAAATCCTTACAAGGCAGTGTTAAAGCACATTCCACTAGGGCAATGGCCTGGACACTTCCACTATTCTTGAGGCAGCCACTCTGTCATCTGTACACACTTTCACCAAGAATTACAAAACAGACGAGATTTCCAGGTCCAGGGCTGGATTTGCCAGAGCTATCCTTCATGGATTCCTGAAGAACTCTACTAGACCACCACCTCACAGTGAGCTTTGGCATTCATCCAACTATACAGAATACTGCAACTTGTGAATAGAGGGACATAAAAGAGTTGTATACAATCTTACTACAACCATAGACGTCCTCATCTTCCATGTTGCAGTATTCCTTCCATCTCTCCTACCCCTCCTGATAACAGGCATTTCCCCTCTTGGATGGCACAGGATGTGCAATATATTTTCTGGGACTGAGTCTGACTGGGACGCTCAGTTCTGAGGTCTGCTGCTTGCAGACGTCACTTTTATGGCCCACACTCAGCTAGCCATGTCAGACATCCCACTCACCATGCAGTCACTGCAAACTTTTGTATGCAGGCCGGACGTTCGGGTAGCTAGAGGAGAAAACCCAACTGTACAGAATATTGCAACATGGAAGAGAAGGACATCTATGGTTATGGTAAGATTTTACTCAACTCTTCTTTCTGCAAAGAGAATTTCAGAATTACAGGCCCCTCACGCAAACCACCATATGTTTTTTTTTTTTCATAAAGACAGGGTCTTTATAAAATCAAATCCCTCCTTTATTCAGAAGGTGACATGCGAGTCCAAAGTAAATCAGTCTGCTAATCTACCAGTTTTCTTTCCAAAGTTTTCAAATAAAGGGGACTTCACATTGCATTTACTTGATGTTCATAAACAACTTAGGTTCTACCTAAATAGAACTAAAGACTTCAAGAAATGGGACAGATTATTTATCCAAGGCAAAACTAGGATGTGGTGTCTGTAAGATCACTCTCTCAAGATGACTGTCAAATTATGTTACATTTGTTTATCATGTTGGGTTTATGATTTGTGCCTCAGCAACCTGATCTAACATATTCAATTTTGTGTCTCACTATAAGCTGGATGTACAATCCAGGTCACATACCTCCTTTGGCTTTGCTGTTCTCAGGTATATACTTCTTTAATACCCAGGTATTTTAGTAGCTAGGGGAATCTGTCCAATCAGTTGAATCAGACAGAAATGGAGAATCTCTGATACAAAAGTCATGTACTCATCATAACGATAGATCCATGTTGTGCTGTTTTCGTCTAGTTCAACATCCCTCCTTCGTTCCCATTCCAGATTGTCACCTGTTGTACTTTGAAGAATGGGTGGTACTCCAGGAGAGTCTTTCTGCCAAAAACCTCAACAGATTGGTTCCCTCTATCCTTCACATGGGATCCCCTTCCCTGTTTTTTTGTATTGAGCATGATCTTTAGTCGAGTTCTCAATACTCAAAACATGTATTCTTATGTTAGACGAACTCGATCCGAGGTATTTTGAAGGTTGAAGGGGAATTATAGGTATCTGAGGAGTCAGAGCCCTAAAGCCAACGCTTTAAGTTGCCAAAGCAGGATTCAAGTCCCATCAGCTGAACCAGATTGAAAATAACACAACACAACTCTATCATTGTGGTCAGTAAGCAACTTTTGTGTTATTGACATCCCCTAGCAAGAAGGTATTTACTTTGATATTTAAACCCTTAATGGCATAAAGGTAATTTCCACAATCTGTGGAGGACATTGATGGGAATCAGCAGCTAGCACTAAAGTAACAGTTTGATTTGTATAGGACACTGCAGATACAAAAAAAATACAGATCTTTCTTCATTTTTTTTGGAAATTAAGGAATAATGCCTAATAATGCAGTGGACTCATCCATAATAATATCTTATATTCTTACCCCAAGGCTATAGATGATATATTAGCAGACAGATTTAGTGCTAACTCTGTTTTTCCCTGAAATCACCTTGGAATGAGTCTTAGAATCCTTGTCAAAAGTAAAAAAAAAAAAAAAAAAAAAAAAAAGACCGCACAACATTCCAGGCTGCAACGTCATCCGTGCCACATATGCACCATCAGAACCTCTAGTTAAACTATCTACAAGGTTTATGTCTGATGCACGGTGAACAGTCACTGTGTCTCCCCTTCACAATTAAGACCCTTCTACAGATCCGGGTAATTGTAGGTCTGTTAACCCCACCAGCCATGGAATGCATCATAGCAGAACTCATTTCTGCAGACACAGACAACTTCATTGATCTAGACCCCAGTCAGTTTAGTTTTGTGAAGGGCTAGTCCTGTCTCCTGAACCTAGTTAGCTTATTTAAAAAAGTTGCAGAGGCTGTGGACAGTGATCATTCACTGCACACTGCTTATCCCCACGTTGTCAAGGTTTTTGACACTGTCCCATATGCTGTTATGCTCGGAAAAAAATTGATCTGATGTCAGTCTTCATTCATTCATGACAATTGGGTTTTAGTTCCTTCCATGGAACCGACTCTGCCGTTGTAACAAGCTCGCACCAGCCAGAAACTCTTGAGCTAAGGCTACCCATAGTGCCTCTCTTCCCTTCCCTTCAGATCTAGTTTGCCACATAGTTTCAAGACACATCAGGCCATGCTCTCAAGCTAAGTGCTTTATTTTTCTATATATTTCCAATATTTTTCTTGGTTATAGCTCCCCTCTTTCATAATTCTTGGTCGTTGATACTATATTACCAAATTAGTGTGTGAGTGCCGTTTTACCAATTTTTCTTTCCTATTTGGTATTTCTTCATTACCTTAGTTGGTATAGGCCCCTCCCTTCCCTCTGGTACCTCTTAATTACCATTGTTGGTATTCTTTCTCCCCTTTTTTCTTCCCATTTACCCTTCTGGGTATTTCTCATGTTACCATTGTTAGTACACCTTTAAAAAAAAAAATCTTTAACTTGCTCTGATTTTCACTGTTGTTTGTGTGTGATTGCATGAACAGCTGTTCATTCCCTTTTGTGATTACCTAACAATGGCTGAAAAACAGAAAGGTACAACTGGATTTAAGCAATGTGAGAAATGTAGCAAAAAGATACCCAACTCTGATGGCCATCTTTCTTGCGTTTATTGTTTGGGGGTGCCACACTTAGAAATTCAGCTTCCATGTGAGCTCTGTAAGGGTATTAGTGCCCGGACCCTTGCAGAGCATCGGAATAAGTTGATCCTAAAAGGGTTGTTAAAAAAACCCTTTTCAGAGGCTTTGTCTGAGGCAGAGGTGTCAAAGCCTCTTCAAAAAGAAGCGAAAAAGAGGAGTCATTCAGTTCCAGCATCTCCTCGATCTCAGGAACCAAAATTTTCCAAAGGTCATGTTTCCACAGAACTGAAATCTAAAGAATTGAAATTGGCACCAACAACTGTCTCGGCACCAGAATCTGTGACCCCTTCCACGGTGCCATCTATTCTCATGGAACTGACTAAACTTACCATGGTACCAACCCCTTCCATGGTACCTCAGACCCTCTTGGCACCAGTAATAGTTTCCCCTGTAAAACTGGCCACTCTTCCCCCCCACACACACACACAAGCTTTTGGTCAACCAACCACCCTGCCAAAGGTCGAATCCCTAGCCAGGAATCAATATTTCCCATCTATTAACCCCTTTGCTGGTCAACAGCTCAGTCCCTTTATTGATCATTCCAGAATCTCCCTTGGGGATGTCTATTCGTTCCACCAGGAGCCTTTCAAAGCTTGATGTAGTTAGATTGGTGGATCAGCTCTTGACGGCCACAGGTATTCTAACCCAGTGTAGGACTTGCCTTCCACCCGTAGCCGAGGTCTTTTCTCCACGGACTCCAACTTATCTTCCTTCTTCAACCTCTCCACAGGATTTGGAGCCCTCAACACCGATTGCTCTCCCGGTGCCATCTTCAGTAATGATGGTGGATCTCACCTTGGTTCCGGACCCCACTCTGTGGACCCGTGGCTTGGCTGCTGGCTGTGGAATCCTTAGTATGGCACCATCTATGGTTCCAATTGCTTTGACAGTTCCAAGTCCTCTTGTGGCTCCTTCTTTGGAGGCGGGCTTGTTGGAACTGGGCGTGACTCTGGTTCTGAGATTGTCTTTCTTGGTTCTGGGCTCCCATCCCTCTTCAGGTGGGCCTGCCTTTCAGATTATGGAGAGAGTGCTCATCTCAGCAGGCTCACAGTTAGCACCCTCTATGTCGGAATGTCACATCTGTGTATCCTCTGGCTTGCAGCTGTCACAGTCTAATACATTGGGGTAGTGGGCACAGGAGCAGCAATACACCCTACTGCAGGGTACGCTCTCTTAGGAGTCTTCCTCAGACCTTCCCCCTGATGAGCCACCCCATAAGAGATCATGCAATAGGAAGCACATTGATTGTCCGGAAGAATCTCTCACCAAGGATACAGATTATGATGAAGGGGAAGGGTCCACATAGTTGCCTCCTGAAGATGTCCCCTTTGGAGACATCCTAGAAATCTTAAAGCAGAGGGGTGACTGGAAGCCCACCAACCCTTCCTCCAAGGAATCTGTCTTCTTGCAGGCTTTCCATGCCCAACCTACTTCCTGGGTGACCCCACCTGCAGATGACTTAGTCAAGCTCATCGTGCAGTGTGTTTGGAAGGCCCCTGACACTGTTGAGCCAATTCCCTGGAGACCTGACAAAATTCTCTGTCCCTCAGAGGATCAACCCCACTGGTCCAAGGGTTTAGCGGTAGATGCTATGGTGGTGGTAGCGACCACAAAGAAGGAACTCGCAGAGGAGACTCCTACTGTCCATCCTCCAAACCGAGAGTCTCGGACGTTGGAAAGATTAGGGGAGCAGGTTAATGCTTCATTGACCTTTGCTATACGGTCATTGAATTATTTGGCACATGTTACCTGTCTTCAGAGGGACCTCATCACTGAGCTGTCAGGAACCCTAGTAGGGGCAGTGTTTGACGATGTACATAAGGTTGCCTCCCAGCTTGCAACCCTAGACTCCATCTCCAACTCGTCCATGTGGTTGATTGCACATACAACTGAAGGGGCAGCCAGAGCAAGTGGGTGCAGGCATTGTCATGAGACGTCACACCTGGATGTGCTTGTGCGACTTCACGGACCCCTTCCAGTCTTCCTTCATCAGCTCTCCTGTTGATGATTCCTCATTGTTTGACACAAAAATTAAAGACACATTAGCCAGGTGTGAAAAGGATGGAAAGACCCTTTTTGCTGTGGGCATACATTTTTCCACTCCAACAACCTTATTCCAGGAATCAGAGGAGTGAGAATATGTGGTTCAGAAAGTCCCAAGGGCCTTTTCAGAACACACATGGTGAGCTTTCTCCTGGAGCAGAGGGGGGATCTCATCAGGAAGATGCCCCGCCCATGGCAGAGTGAGCCCGCACAACCAGGGCTCCAGAGATTCTATCAGTGCTCCTGAGGAAGGGCCCGATTGTTTACCTCTGGAGGCAGTCGGGGGAAGATTCTGTCTCCACCAATTAGCCTGGCTGTCAGTAACATCAGATTCTTTGGTGCAGAAAATAATTACCAGAGGTTACCATATCCTCTTCGATCTTTATCTGTAGCCACAAAGGCGAATCCCTGATGTTCCACCCAGTCAGAGGGATGCAGCAGCTCAAGAAATTTAAAAGTGGCTTCAAAAAAAGAGTCATCGAGACAGTCCCACCAGACCAAATAGGATCCAGATTTTACTCAAGGTTCTTTTTAGAGCCAAAAAAAGACAGGGGATTGGAGGCCAATCTTAGACCTCAGTATCTTGAACAAGATGTTCTTCGTGTTTCACTGTTGCAGTCATCACATTTGGGTTATCTGCTTGCAGAAGCCCTCAGTCGGCCTGATTATCAAAGTTTTGGGTCCTGCATCGGTTGCTCTCTCATCTTCCGTGATGTCAGGTTGTCAGGAGTATAAAGCATGCAGCCGATGCCATTACATCACTCTTTCTTCCCGTGCAGTGCCCGAAGCAGAAGCAGTTCGCAAGTGCCGGTTGGCCGACTCCTGAAATTTTCGTTTTTGAGTTTCAGAACTGAAGTCTTCAACTAAAGCTAAATACCCCATTGGGGAAACTTTATCTTGCTCTAAACCAATGTCAGTAAAAGTCAATAATTGTATTTCTTGTGTAAAGCAAATGCCTCATAAAGATTTTCATTCATACTGTATTCCTTGCCTAGGCCCTGGCCATGACATACCTCGCTGTCAGTTTTGTGCCTTATTTAAACCACAAACTATTTGTCGTCGGTATATTTTCACTTCTAAATATTTTGGTACTCAGTTCAATTATCTAGATATGTCTTCGGTAAGCCACCCGACTACCGACATTTCGAAAAAAAGATAAAGACAGAGACAGGCCACCTAGGTCCAAAGCTGCCGACGATGCTTCTCTTAAGCTAGTCGCCAGTTTGCCGGTACTCAGTGAGGCACTTTCGCAACCCCTGATACTCACTACTTCAGATTCCCAGGCCTCTACTGAGACCCATTCGGAGTCCAGTATGCCACGAGATGCTTCAACTGTGGATCCTGTGGATGTCTCTACCTTGGATAGGTCCGGAGCTGCTGTGCAGGCACCAGCATCTGAGGATGTATTCAGGCCTACTGACTTGCATATTAAACCGATGCCATCTTCTTCTTCAAGGCCTAAAACTCGAATCATGCCTAGGAAACCGACGCCCAGACCGCATGGTCATGCCTCTATGCCTAAAAAACAAATGATAAGAATGGCTGAAGACCTTATTACTGTAATTAGGGGAAGCCAATCTTCCCCCTCTAAGAGACCTAGGACTGAACTTGCTTATGATACTTCTGACCAGGATTCTGAAATTTTTGTCTCCTCTGATGACCAGGATTTACCCTTATCCACCTATGAGGATTCTGATGCAGAGGACTCTATTCCCTCTGCTTCTCCCCCAGAGGATTTTTCTTTTGGTGAAACCTTGTATTACTCTTAGGGAGCATTTTCACTGGGAAAGCCAGGATTACTCTGATTGTAAAAAGAGGCTTAGAGACACAGGCCTTTAGCTATCCCTCCTGTGCTGGACATTGTTGATGATGCCTTTTCGGAATCTAGCTTGGCCCCTGACTCTTTACCTCCTGCTCCCAGAAAACCTGATAGATATTACAGGGTTCCTGATTCTCACAAGTTCCTTTTTAAAAATCCTACTGCGGATCCTGAGACCATTTCACAGGGACCCAAGGACATTAAGGTTACTACTGCCAAAAATCCTGCCCCCTCTGATAGAGATTCCAGAGCCCTGGATAGATGGGGTAAGAAGGTATACATCTCTGCAACCTTGGCCATCAGGGCCTTAAATTGCCAGTTTCATATGTTAAAGTATCAGAGCATATTATTGGATTGCTTAAACATAAAATTATGTTGATTCCTGATTGTGCTGAAAGTAAGGATTTAATGCATTCTGCTGAACAGGTTGGAAAACATACTGTATGTGAATAGTTTCCGGACAATAAGGGCTAACTTTAATAACGCTTGTGGAAACACTAAACTATATGTTTTATGAAGGGTGCTTTTATTTAGTGTCTTATGAACAAGGGATATTATGTTTTTGAACTAGAAGTTGTTCAACATTTATAACTTTACCAGCATTACGTGGATGGGTTCTTACCAATGATGCCTACATGTTTTTTCTCTGACTATATGTATTAGTACATCTTACAACTATATTAGGTTTATATACATATTGGTGGGGCTTAATTTTGTGATTTCATTAATGATTCACCATGGCGCCTAAAACAATGTGTTTATTTTGAACAAAAAAGCCTTATGAGTTGTCCCAACAAGGGGGTATTTAATAGGAAATTTAAATGGTGTACCTTTCCCATATAACATTTTTGATTCTGTTAAGATACGAGCAATGTGGTTAAGGCTTGGACTACATATTTAACAACATGTTTTAGCAAATGTAAAAGATTAATGGGGCAATTCTACAACTAGGCTGCACACAAGTGTTATATACATTGAAAAAAGCAATTTGCCTATGGAGCATTAAGTGAATATGTTACATGTGCTCCAATTTTGGTTAAATAACATCATAAGTGCTACATTGGAGTGTAGTTTGGTTTTCTGTCAAAGAATCAATGTGAAGTGTTACTTATAATCTTTATTAATATAATTGCAATGTTGTTAAAGTAGTATGTTTTTTGTTCTGGGGTTCCCTAGTATAGTTGGGTTAGAGATGCATAATAGTGGAGTGTTTATACTGATATAACACTGTCTGTTGTCTAAGTTTCATCTTAATATACCCTTATTGGGTTAACAACATTTATAACAAAATTTTTTATAAGTATCCTTTATAGGTTCATAGGTTGGTACTGGGCTATCTGCCCGAAGGCATATATTAGCCCAGCCACGTTGTGCGGTGTTCACCGCCCCTTTAGTAGTTCCCTAGACCCTTGTACTAGCAGCTAGTATCCTTGGCCCCTATCTGGTAGTGCTGTTGGTGTGGTCCCTGGTGTGAGCTTTCTGTTACCCATCCACTCTGATAGTGAGGGGCTCTGTCTTATGTAGATCGGGACCCTGTTCCATAGTAAGGGAAGTCTCTGCGAAGGGAATCTATCCCTCCAGCATGTTCTATTCATTGTTGTGTTGAGGTTTATATCCCTAGGGCGTGTAGCTCGAGTAGATTTGGTTTTGCTAAGATGGAGCATGTTCAACAATTCTGGGTTGGACATGGCTCTGTACGTTAGACAGAGATCGCCTCTGAGAAAGCGGAATGCAACAGAGAACAGTCTTAGCTTTTTCAATCGTGCTGCATAGGGCAACTGTTTGAGGCCAGTAATCCTTTTGGTTAGGTACCGCTGTGGTCTCTCCAGCTGCTGGAGATGTCTAGCCAGGTACATTCCAATTGGTGCATTGTACTCAATAATGGGTCTGATGAGGGAAGAGTAGAGGGGCACCATTACATCCTTAGATCTTGATGCAAACCCTTTTGTGATCAGATGGGTCACATAGAAGGATTTTCTAACCACTTTAGCAACATGGTTATCAAAGGAAAGAACAAGTAATCTCCGTGGTATCCCCGAAGTCTCAAAACAACCCACTAAAGTGTAGTGGGTCTAAAAACAAAACAGTGTAAGAAACTTCTCTGTGTGGAAGATTTTCAGTCCATATATTTCTAGTTAATCACTGTATATTAATCAGATCAGACCATAGTAGTAGAAGTAGCGAACGTAAACTTGTCAAGTCAAAAAGTAATAATAGAAAATATATAATTCTACAGTATTACTAAGTATTCGAAAGTAATCCAAGCAAGGCAGGCAGTCTGTTTCCAGTCGAAAATCCTTTATTAAGTACACAAACAAGCGATCCAAGTAAAACAAAAATAGAGTAATAATTTCCTCACAAGCTTTCTAAATATATATATACTTTTTATCAGGCATTGGAGTGGTTTACTGTGCTGTAAAACAAAGTGTTATTGGTACACATGTTAAATTCACATCCCATCCCCCATCAGCGTGACATTCGAGCTGGTTCTGCCCTACCTAGTAGCTGTCATAATAATATATAGCCCTAATGTATTTTAATGGTACATTTTATTTAACCAAATTATTAAGTCTGTGATTTTATACAAGACAATATACTACATGGCTGGAAATATATCAACCTTAGTTCATTTTGCAATCAAAAATTATATATAAATATATACATATACATTTTGCATGTAAAAATCAGTTTCTATTTTCATAACCTATTGTTAACAAAGATAGCTTTCGTCCTTCTAGACTTCTTCAGGTCTGTGTACAAGAACCCTAAAAACCTATATAATTGTATAATTAGTTAGTATTGTTATTACCATCATTTTGAATAAAGTGGAACAGACCTGAGCGTTGCCATTTAGGTTTTTGACGTAGCCATAGAAGGCCTTATGGTTATCCTTGGCATCCTTGGCAACTTTCTTTTCAAAATTAGCTTTAGTTGACTTGATGAGGGCCCTCAATTTCTTACTAATGCTGATCAGGGATGAATTTTCTACTTGAGATTTGGCCTTTTTTTGTATAAGTCGTCTCCTTTTATTGTAAAGTTTGCTTATGGCGGGGTCCACCAGACTGGTTTCTTCTTGCTTGAGGAAGGAGTCTTGGTTTTATTTGGGATAGCACTGTCCGTGCAATCCTGAAGATGCATATAGAGTGCCTTGGTGTAGGATTCCGCATCCTGGATATCATTATCCTTCTGCAAGGGAATAGTGAAGCTTTCCACTTCAGATGCAAGTAGTTTAAAGTTTGCTTTGGAAAGGTTTTTGACTATGGTTTCTTTGATTGGGGGAGGTGGAGGAGTGAGGATGTCCAGGGTTATCAGTTTGTGGTCGGATCTGACCAAAGAGGGGGTGATAACGGGTGTGGTACAATGGGCGCCCATATTTGTGATGATTAAATCCAATATGTTGTCCCCTCTAGTGGGGGAACATACTAGCTGTTCAAGGGCATTTGAATTTATAAATTCTATGAATCGCTGAGCATAGGAGTTGGAACATTGGTAGTTCGCCCAGTCTATACCAGGGTAGTTGAAATCACCCAAGATTATGGTGTTGGGTAGGACCTTTATATTTTCCAATGTCTCAAGGAATGCAGAGTGAGCATCTTGGGACATGGTGGGCGATCTATAACCGGCTACGACTTGAAATGTGGTTTTGCCTGCTGATAGTTGTGCATGGATGATCTCTGGGGCATCATGCTGTGCTACTAACCTGGAGATCTGGGTATCCTTGATGAATATGGATACACCTCCGCCCTTTGTGCTGCGATCCGGTAACTGAGGCCAGAAGGTATGATATGAATTGTAACCTGGCAGTGTTGGGGTGCTGTCTTGAGCCTTGAACCAGGTTTCTGTCACTGCACAAACATTGATTTTCTCCATGCTGAGGAGAGCCTCAAGTGTGTGCATTTTGAAGCTGAGACTTCTGGCGTTGAGTAGCATTACCCTTAGTTTTTGGTTACCTGTGCTGGTTACGGTGGTTGGTTTGTCCTTTGAGCCTTGCCTAAAAAAGGCACTATGGGGACGGCAAGAGCCTTGGCCAGTATTCGAAAACCTAGGGGTGACAGGTGCAACCCATCTCTGGCAAAACAGCGAGGCTTGTCTAGAATGACACCAGAAGCTTAGCCAATTGTTGAAATTGATCATTTTGTCTTTGTATTGTGGTATCATTCTAGGTGGAGGTAGTATGCTACTCAAGGTCAGGGTCATACCAGCTTGGGCTACATGATCAGAGAGCCCCTCAATGTCTCTTTTCATGTAGTCCAGGGAGGTATGTCTTAGATCATTCACACCAACATGTACAATGACAGCGTCATACTTGTACTTGTTCTGGAGTTATCTAAGTCCCTGTGTTATGTGGCGGATCTGAGCACCCTAGAGGCAGCTGACAGTAACCTTCTTCTTGTTCAGCCTTGTGAGTGGAACATCCGTGTGCCTTACTATAGAGTCTCCTATTACTAGCGTGTTAGGTATGGTGTTTTGCCTTAAGGGCTGTTGTGAGGCACACTGCTGAGGTGAATTATGTGTTTTCTGGCTTGTGTTTGGGGGTGCATGTTGCTTGCTTGTCTGCTTTGGAGGGCACTGTTTCTTTTTCAGATTGGTACCTAGTGCCTCTGAATATGTTTTATGGGCCAGGCCTGGTAATATATGGGGCAAAAATCATTGTTGGCACCCTTGATTTTGATTAATGGGTGCACACTAGTGGTTTCAATTTGGTTCTGGGCCATTTATGTTCTCTGGGATTTATTAGTCCTTTTGTATATTTAATTCGACCACATTTTTTCTGGTGCCGCTGGCCCAAACCTTGCTGAATCATTATTTGTTATACTACCTTAGTTCTGACCGGATTATTCCGAATATACCAATTTAGTAATTTTGAATACCTTTGATTTATTCCATCCTATGGGAAGGGAAAGAGTGAATGCATATGTATGGTTTCAAAGGGGGGGGCTCAAACTGGAAACAATGGACACAGTTAACTTTGGAGTTGGAATTTTAACTGATTATTTCAGCGTGTTTATTTGAACCTAGGCTGTTATTGTCCAATATTTTCTAACCAGGTTTGATATTGTCCCTATATATTGATTGACTTATTATAAAGTATAAAATTAAGTCACAAAGTTAAGTTATTGATACAAATAGTTGACTCAAACTGGAACTAATTAATGGACACAGTAAGGTTCAATATATATGTCCTTATTAAGGCATTAATGTCATAAAATAATTTTCTCTGTAGGCAGGTCCATGTCAATATATTATACCAGGTTTGATATTGCCCCCTGTATATGAATGGTCAAAACTTCCCCTTCCTATAGAATGGATATTTCTAATTTAATTAAGGGGTTGTCTTCGGATAGGGGTGACCTGTCTATTTTTGGTATAGGGAATGAACTAGGATCAGAGCAGGGAGTGTCTGATGTTAAAATTAATGATACTTGTGAAGGGCTTTTTGCCACACTAACAAAACATATGAGATCAATGAGGAATAATGTGTGGCATTATAAGCTATTTAAAGCCTATATGGCTAAAGGAGTAACACCCAGGGGCTTGAGAGTTGGGGTTCAGCCTATGGTCAGCGGCCCAGATGGATTGCTTTATCAGCAATGGAAGAAAGCCCAACAAATAGCCACTATGCATTTTGTAGAAATTTTATGTGGATTCTATGACAAAACCATTGATACTGAAATGGGTGCCATCAATGAGATTACTGGACGTATTAAAGAATTTGAGGGACAACAAAATTATTCAGTTTGTCTCAATAAATTAAGCATGGAACTGACCAATTTGGAAACTCAGCTGCGAGACAGGAAAAAGAAAACAATTCCTTTAGGGATGCTTTGGAATATGAACAAGGGGACCCCTTTTCCAGAAATAGAGAAACATGTTAGATTTACCAATAAATATCCCACTAGTAGAAAACGCCCAAGGTCTATCCTTAAGAGAACTTGGGGTATCAGATACTTCAGGGGATGACTCCTCTTCGGGGCTGGATAATGAGACCCTCTCTTCCACAGGCTCGCCAGCACAGAAACGTAGAAATTCCAATGATTCTATGCAGTTAAACCCAGAAGGAGGAGGGGGGGGGGGAAGCATAGGAAATGTAGAGAACATAGAGGGTTTGCTTCGCAAATTTGTACAGAAGTAAAAAACAACATGTTAAATATTTCTTCCTATCCCCTCTCCTCTGTAGAGGGAACATCCTAAATAAAGGTTTAACATACATTCCCGGGTTTTTTGTATCTGAAGAATCTTTTGCAAAAGATGTTGTTGATTTCTGTCGAATTCTCAGTTTGAGATTATTTTTTCAGTCAGATGCAGAATCATGTGATGTTGATCAGTTTAGATACCACAAGTCCTCTTTTGTTCCGCCCATGAATCACAATGTGTTATCATTCCAAAATTCTACTTTAAAGGATTTGCATTTTCAAACTGGTTCCTTTCAAGTTAAGTCCAGTAATGTTACTAAACAGGAGATGTCAGTTATCTCTAAGTTGGCTGAAAATCATAATATTGTGATTCTAAGGGCGGACAAAGGAGGAGCTGTGGTTGTACAAAATTGGGATCAATATAACTTGGAAGCAAATAAACAATTGGAAGATCATAGGTACTATCTAAAACTGGATTACAATCCCACTAAGTTTTTTCAAAAACAAATTGATGACTTCCAAAAGCAGAACTGGTTGAGGACACACCACGACAATAAGAAGTTGACCGTTTATTGAAATAAAATACAATAAAAACGAAAAATAACGCGTTCCCAGTAAGCGCTTTCACATTCCACATGAATGCTTCATCAGACTATTAATGGAACACTGAATTAACCACCTTTTAAATATCTTGTCTCTGTTGTTTCACAACCAATCATATATTTTGTTTAAATAGCACATTTAAATTGTAAAAATTTAAATTGCCCTCCTGGTAGACCAATTGTCTCTGGAAGGGGCTCTTTGACTGAGCCTTTGTCGCAATATCTGACCATGTATTTGAAACCTTTGCTTGAGTGGGTTAGATCCAGACTTAAGGATACCACAGAATTTGTACAGGTCATCTCAGAAATGCAACTTGAACCTGGTTGGTGGCTTTGTACACTAGATGTTAAAGCTTTATACATGAATATTTCACACTGGGCAGGGCTTCAGGCCCTAGAATACTGGCTGTATAGGTCAAAATTGTACCAACCAGGTTTTATTACTCTTCTTCTTGGTCTGGCTGAGCATGTATTAACTAACAGTGTGTTTTTCTATCGTGTGGCATGTTACTTACAGATCAAAGGGACAGCAATGGGTGCCTCATTTGCCCCCATATATGCAGGTATCTTTATGGCCTATATCGAGGAACAAATTTTGTATGATCAATCTCATAATCTATATATCGATCAAATTGATATTTGGAGAAGATATCTGGATGATTGCTGGATGGTATGGAGGTAAGATGAGGGATATCTTGGGGGAATTTGTTGAATATCTTAATGAAAATAAGTGGGGGATTGAATTTACAGTGAATTGCCACCAGAATAGGATTACTTTTCTGGATGTAATGGTCATCAGGGCCCCGGATAATACTCTCACCACTGAAGTATACAGAAAATTCCCCGAGTATAACTCTCTGCTCCACGCCTCCAGTTATCATCCTCCTCATATATGCAAAAATATCCCTAAATCACAGTATATGAGGGTAAAGCGTATATTCTCAGCTCAAGATACATATTCGCATTTCTGAGATGACCTAACCAACAGGTTCAAGGAAAGAGGTTACCGAACAGGACATATCACACAAGCACTAAATGTGGTCAATGAGATTAAGAGGGATGAACTCTTGCAGTATAAACAGAAGGATTCTGACACAACTCAACAAAACTCAGGTTTGTGACCACATATGGGTGGAATACAGGGTTACTTATTGATAGTGTAATTCGGAATTGGAATATTCTTATGGCAGAAAATAAACTATCAGAGGTTCTTGGGGATAGGTGTAGTTTTACATACAGAAATGGGAAAAATTTAGCATCATATTTAATCACTACAAACACAGTTGTCATATGTCTAGTGAGAAAAAACAAAGCACCATCGAAGGAGGGTTTGTCAAGGGAGCCACCCATGTGGACATTGTAGGCAATGCTGTAGAATGCTGAAAACTATGTGTTTTAGTAGCAAGAATACTAGCATGGTATTCGAGATTCCTTTTTTCGCCAACTGTAGCTCGGGATGGGTTGTTTCTTTAGCAACGTGTCAATGTTCAGCCTTTTATGTTGGGCAGACGTCCAGGGAGGTGAGACCCATAATTTCTGAGCATACGAGTGAAATTAGGAACCAGCATGACACTAACGCTCTATATAAACACACTCTAATACACAAGACTGAAAGCTTCCAATTTACAATAATAGATAAAATTACAGGGATGCAACCAAATAAAACTGGATGGCATGAATTGCTCAATGTCAAGGAGAAAAAATGGATAATTAAACTTGGAGGGCTCTTTGCACCTGGGTTAAATGAACATTTATGATTGGCTTTAGGACTGATGACACACTATAAATGGGGTGTATTTTTTATCTTTTTTCACATTGATAAAGGCTTTGTGATAAATACAAGCCAAAACCGGTCTGTTGATGCACTTTATATATTTACTTTGGTCTCCACTGTCTGCTGGTCATAATTTCTTTGGAAAACATACTTTGCAATGTGGTTTTGATTCACTAGAGGCATCTTGCAGGGCTGCTGTCACTGGGTCTGTACTTAGAAGGCATGCTTGGCTTAAGGAGCAATCTTTGCCAGATCATGTTAAAACTAAATTGCTGAATGCTCCCTCAAATCAGGACCACCTGTTTGGCAACAAAGCAGAAGAAGTTCTTAAAAAGATGGAGGAAAAAGCTAAATCTATGCAAACTGTTAAAGATTTCTTACAAGTGCAGCCTCCAAGATTTAGTAGGCATTAGCCCTCAAAAAATTGGTCCTTTCCTGCCTCTTCCAGGCCTTCTCAGTTCAAACCCAGAGCCAGCTGAACAACCAAGCTTCAATCCCAGGGTGCGCACAGGACTAAGCAGTGGGGGCTCCCACTTCCAAATCAGGGAGTAGTAAGACCCCCCCCTATGGTAAGCTGTCTCAATGACTTAACTTTAAAACTTCCAAGCACTTCTCAACTGACTGCTCCTTTAGAGGAAAGATTGCTCTGCACGTAAACGCTTGGAACTCATTACCCAGGACAAATGGGTTTTAAACATAGTTTCTCAAGGATACAGATTTCACTTCCACATGTTACCAACCCCAAACGGTTGGCCAGATCTACCCCCAAATCAGTGGGCAGAGGCTCAAAAGCAAGTACTCTCTCTCTCTTAAGATTAAAGGCTATTCAGACTGTACCAGAAGAAGAAAATGGACCAAGGTTTCTACTCAAGACTTTTCCTGGTACCCAGAAAAGACAACTCATGGCGTCCTATCTTGGACATTTATATCCTAAACACCTTTTTGGTGATTCCAAAATTCAAGATGCTAATTCTTCACCAGTTGCTTCCCATGATAGGCAAAAATGCCTGGTTGGCAACATTGGATTTAAATCAGGGAATCTTGCAGAAGATACCAACCCTTCAAAGCAGGCAGTTCTCTGCACTGCCCTTTGGCTTATCTACTGCACCCAGGGTATTCACAAAGTGTCTAGCTCCAGTCATTGCATTTTGCAGGCAAAGAAATATTCAAGTATACCCATACCTGGACGATTGTCTAATTCAGGCAGAAAGCCAGGACATACTTTTGAATCATCTGGCATTTGTACAAAAGGTGCTGACTAGTCTGGGCTACACCATAAACCAAAAGAAATCACAGCTGGCACCCTGTCAACAAATTATATTCCTGGGAGCAAGCTTGAACACAGCTTCCCAGATGGCTTTCCTCACGCCAGAGAAACGGATTAATTTGACAACTTACTTCAAACTAGTGGCCACAAAAACCCTGCTATCTGCAAGTCAAATACTGCAAGCCTTGGGGTTCATGACCTCGTGCATTCTACTAATTCCATATGCAAGACTGCATATGAGGAAACTACAGTGGTATCTAAAAAGCCTATGGTGTCAACATTCTCAGGATATAGAAGCAATGATTCCTATCATACCTTGTCAATGGTTAGAATTCCTTTGGTGGGCAGAGGCCTGCCACCAAAACAAGGGACTAACATTCACTCTATCCTCTGCCGCCCAAATCCTAACAACAGACCCATCAGACTATGCATGAGAAGCTCACCAGGCAGGGAAGTGCATTCAGGGCAAATGGAACCCAAGTCAAATGCACCGGCATATCAAACAAAAAAAAATGTTAGCTGTACAGAATGCTCCGACACCCTTCAAGGACCACATTCTTCCAGGACAATTAATGGTAAAAACGGACAACACCACTGTTATGTGGTACATAAGCAGGGGGTACCCATTCCTACCCCCTCTGCAGACTAGCCATGGCTCTGTGGAACACAGCCTTGAGCTACCAAGTGCATCTACAGGCTCAATTCCTGCCAGGAAAACTAAATACACTGGAAGACGAACTAAGCAGAAATCTCATGGACCCACACAAGTGGAAACTGGAACCAAAGACTTTCAACATGTTGATAAGCAAATGTGGGAGCCCAGATATAGACCTGTTTGCCTCCCCCCAGAACTACCAATTGGACAAATTCTGCACAAGGACTCCCCACAAGCAAGCTTGGAAAGTGGATGCTCTGTCCTTCAGCTGGAAAAATCTATCAGTTGATGCCTTTCCTCCTCTGCCTCTCCTCTCCAAAGTACTACTAAAGATCAAACAGGACAAACCAAGGATGATACCGATTGCACCAGACTGGCCTCGCCAGCACTGGTACCCCCTATTGTGCAGTGTGTCACAGCTAGCCCAATGGCACCTGCCTCAGACCCCTACCCTGCTGTCACAGCAGGAGAGCCAGATTCTGCACCCCCAGCTTCAAACCCTAAACCTGGCAACCTGGCTAATTACCTAATGTCTCCGTTACCATCCCTCAGTAAACAAGTGTTGAATGTCATTTTGGAGGCAAGGAAGTCTAGTACTAGAAAATCTTATGCTGAAAAATGGAAAAGATTCTGTGCCTGGAACCAAACTCAAGGGATGGCCACAGCAGAGCCCAATTTACCTCAGATTCTTCAATACTTAACTGAGATGTGTCACAAGAGCCTTTCCTTTTCCTCCATCAAAATTCACGCCTGAGCCGTTTCAGCTCATTACAACACAGAACCACCCCTCTTTTCTCACCCACTGCTCAAGCAGTTTCTCAGAGGGCCAAAATCTTAAGACCACCCAGAAGAGCCCCAACTCCAGCCTGGGACCTTAACTTTGTATTGGAAAAACTCACTCTGCCTCCTTTTGAGCCAGCTGCAAGTGCAGAGTTAAAATTTCTTTCTTGAAAAACAGCTTTCCTTTTAGCAATCACTTCAGTAAGAAGGGTATCTGAATTACAGGCCCTTATGGCAGTGGAGCCTTTCATCATCTTTCATGCGGACAGGGTGTCCCTAAGGACCAATCCCTCCTTCACGCCCAAGGTGGTATCCAGTGTGGCTTTTAATCAATCCATTCATTTGCCAACCTTCTTTTCTAATCCATAGAACAAAGAGGAATGGATACTGCACTACTTAGATCTGCACAGACAACTTAGATTTTTACTTGGACAGGACTAAACCTCAAAGGAAATCTGAACAACTGCTGGTGGCATTTGCTGCAGGGGCAGAGGGGAAGGCTATTTCAAAGCAAACCATTTCTAAATGGATAAGCCATTGCATTCATTTCTGCTATAAACACCATGGAAAACCTATCCCACAAGGGCATTAGACCCTATTCAACCAGAGCTGCATCTACCTCTACAGCCTTTCTCAGGGGTGTCCCTACCAGAGACATTCTAGAAACTGCTACTTGGAGTTTTGTACATACCTTCACCAAGCATTACCATTTGCCAGTTTTCTCTAAATCCAGAGCTGGCTTTGCCGTTGCAGTCTTAGAGGGCCTTATAGCTGGTCCTAATGCTATCTAAATTCCTCCTCCCATCCTTAGCTTTGGGAATCTACCAAAATGTGATGACTGCAATAGTGAAACATGAAGAACATAGTACAGTTGTGTACACTTACCATAAATGTAGATGTTCGAGTGTATTCACTGTTGCAGTCCTGGTTACCCTCACTCCAGCCCCCTGACTTCTTTTGGCTATACCTCTATGCCCCTTTACTATGCTTAAAAGCTTTTTGGTGCATTTGCTTTTTTGTTGAAGGTATAACCTTATATATATAAATATATATATATAAATATATATATATATATATATATATATATATATATATATATATATGTGTGTGTGTGTGTGTGTGTATTTAATTGCTTCCCATTAGGGGGGCACCTGACATCTGGACCTGATATATACATGGATGGTAAGAGTATTTCTGCATTACCAAAGGAAGGAACAGGTTTGGAGAGGGGGGTAATTGATATGCCGGTATATCATTGGGGGGGGGGCAAGTCTTGAATGTGTGGCTTTAGCCAAGTCTCAGTGGCTGCTGCTATGTCTGGGGAGTGGAGCGATAGCCATGCATGAAATTCTGAGATTTTGTTACGTATACTACGTAAGTTTAGTGTTAATAGCAATATTTTGGTGAAGGATGTTTGAGAGGAGGTGGTTGATTGTGTAGGTCCAGGGTTAGGGTGTGAATATCTCCACACTGTAAAAGTTTGAGGAGCTGAATTGTCATGTAGTGTAAAAGGTTAGCCATATTTGTGTGCCTGGAGTTTATGTTGTGTTAATTTTATTTTGTTGGGGTGAGGAAGGTAGTGGAATTTATTAAGGTGAATGTGTAGGATGTAATGTTGGGGAGGCTATGTATGTCCAGAGGTTAAGGCCTTGGTGGATATTTTTATAGGTGCTGGTATTAGGTATAGTGGAATGAAGTGGCTTGTAGGAGTATGAATAACAAGGTGAATAGTGATGCTGAGAAGATAAAGTGGTATGGGGGAAACATAGTTTAGCTTTGTACTGGACACAGAAATTGGGTATGTAGGTAGAGATAATAAGGATGAGAAAAGAGTTAAAAGAAAATGAAGTATATATTACTGGTGAAGTTTTAGTGTGTGATAGTTTGTGTTGTGTGTTTAGAATCTGAACAGTGCTATGTGGAAATAGCTGTGCTGTGGGTGTGGAAAGTTTAGAGTTAAGTGGTATGTGTTTATTGGATGATGATGAGTGGGAGGGGCTAAGGTTGCTGTAAGTGTAAGTGATACGGTGGCGGGTGGGAATTGAGGTAGGGTAGGTGAGTAGTGTGAGCCTGAGTGTAGCAGGTAGAAACAGGCTGGGAGAGATCACAGTACCCAGAAAAAATCAGTTACTCAGATAAGTTCAGGTCTGTGATAAGGGCTGAAATATGGAGCTTATAATTTACAAATTATGAAACTTAAACAAGAAAAGAAACTGTAGTTAGAAAATGAAGTATGCAAAGAAATTACAAGTGAAGTGAAGGTGTCTTTGCCTTAGCAGGAAAAATATGTTTTAATAAGAAGTTGAGAAGGAGGTAAGCTTAGATTAATTGTTGGTGTGGGCTGGGTGCTGCTGCGAGTATCCTGGATTGTTGTGCACGCCACAAATAAAATGAGTCAGTAGTGAAACGTAACATGTGCAGGGTTATAGATATCTACAGTACAGTTAATAGAAATACTTTAGTTCCCTTGTTCTGGAGTCTGTGGGGGGGATAGGTTTTTAAAGTCAGCAAGAAGATGGTCGAGGCAGTGGCATTGCAGAACTGAAATACAATTAATGGAAATACTTTAGCTCCATTGTTCTGGAGTCTATGGGAGGGGAAATAGGTTTTTAAAGTCAGCAAGAAAATGGTTGAGACAGTGGGGTTGCACGACTGAGTGATGAGCATACCACACTAGGGATGGGTTAGGGATGCTGTAGCACCTATGGAAAAATTGAAAATATATCCTTCTTTTCACTGTTGCAGTATTTGGTACAGAAGAGATGCCCCACCCTGGGCATCCTATCATTCAGCCAGTGGAAAGAATCTTAAAAGAGATCTTATGTGCACTGTACATCACATTTATGCTCCCAGCATAGAACGTAGGGCATAAAAGGGACATATGGATCCAACTACCCAGAACTGAATTGCCCCAGAAGAGAACAGTTGTCATAAGACAAAAGAGTCCATGCACATCCAGAAGGAAAAATGCAGAATGAACAAGAGGTGGTTGGAGGGAGAGAGTGAATACTGCAACATTGAAGAGAAGGACATCTACTGTTATGGTAAGATTTTACACAACTGTACTATGTCCTTCTATATCACTGTTGCAGTTTTCACCGCAGAAGGGAGAGTAAATAAAGCTCAAGAACAAAATGGGAGGTGGAAGGCTGAGAAGAGCCCTCAAGAGACCCACACAAAATGGTTTCACCAAAACCTGCTCTGGCACAAGAAAACATATCCAACTTGTAATGCTTAGTAAAGGTATGCACAGAAGACCAAGTAGCAACTTCAAGAATGGAATTGGTGTCCAACCCCTTCAAGAAGGCATCAGAAGAGTCAACAGCTCTAGTGAAATGAGTTCTAACAGAAGCAGACAGAGATTTGCCATAAAAAAGAGGAACTAAAGGAAATGGCCTTAAATATCTAGGAGGAGGTGGTTTGCTTAGAAACAGACAAACCCAAAGACCTGGGATGAAAGGAAACAAAAAGCTGATCGGACTTGCAAATAGACCTAGTTTTATCCAAATTGCACCTGAGCAGTCTGTGCAAATCCAAGGTATGCAGGACCCTCTCAGTAGCAGACTTAGATGAAGGGAAAAGGGAAGAGAGTTGTACCGATTGATTCAAGGACAATTCATTGACTACCTTGTGCATAAAAGAAGGATTAGTATTGAAGGGGCATCCTGTTCCTGTGAAAAAACAAAAAAAAAGGAGGCATGGACATAAGGGCCTAGAGCTCAAAAATCTGCAGAGCAGAAGTAAGAGCCAGCAACAAAACAGTCTTCCAGGTACAATGTTGTAAAGAAGCTGGAGTCATTTTTTTCAAAACAAAATTAAGGTCCCAAGGAGGAGGAATAGGGTTTCTTAGAGGCCGGATATGCAGGATGCCAATAAGAAATTGCTTGACTCAAAATAAGAAGTCAAATGAGGATTGAAGGTCAGACAAGCAGAAATTGCTAACAAATGGGCCTTCACAGAAGAATAGGCCAAGCCATACTGGAGCAACTCACACAAATGAGAGAGGACCAGAGAAAAAGGGTCCTGGTTATGAGCATAGCATCAGACCAAAAAACTCTTCCATTTGGACATATAAGATTTTCTGGTTGAGGGTTTCCTTGCCTCCTGTAGCACTCTGAGCAAGTCCTCAGAAAGGAAGTGCCTGAAAGGATCAGTCACAATGTCATTTGCAGAGTGGACAAGTGGGGATGGATGAGAGACCCCCCCCCCCACTGTCCTGTGTGAGGAGATGCAACCGGTGAGGTAACTTGTGATGATTGCCCCTGACCAGATGCATTAAGAGGGGTAACCAGTGCTATCATGGCCAAGAGGGAGTCACTAGCAAGATTTCTGGGGAGTCTAGCTGAATCTTCTGCAGAAATCTTGGAAGTGGAGGAAGAAGAGGCAAAGCATAAAAAACTCCCCTTGCATGAAAAGGATAGGGCGTCCATCTTCCAGGCCAGATGGCATGGCACTGTGAAACAGAAGAGAGGAAGCTGCCTGTTCAGAGGGGATGCAAAAAGATCAATCTGGGAAGTGCCCCACTGATAGACAATGTCCAGAAACTTCTCTGTCTGAAGCATCCATTCGTGAGCTTGTGTTTCAGATCTCCTCAGACAATCTGCCACAAGATTATGCTCTGAAGGAATGTATGCCGCCTAAAGAGTTAACTAATAACTGATAGCCAGTTTCTAAGCCTGAAGTGCCATCCTGCAGAAGAGTAAGATTTTGTGCCCCGCTGCTTGTTGATATACCACATCACTGTAGTGCTGTCTGTGTACACCTTCAAGGAGCCCGGAGAGAACTTGAGGCAAAAAGCCTGAATGGCCATAATCAGGGCCCTCATCTTTGTGATGTTGACATGGTCTGACTTATGATGGGGAGGACAAAGACCATGAACTTTCAGATGACCAAGAGATTCCCCTCACCCCATGTCCAAGGCATCGGTGAACAGCTTTTGAGAAGAGACTAGAGGATGAAAGGGCTGGCCTGGGTTGAGAGCAAACTGTTGAATCCACCACTTGAATTCATCCTTGAGACAGGGAAGGAGAGGTACACTGAATTTCAGAGGGTGACGATGCTGGAGCCAAACCAACTTGAGGTACCATTGACTCTTCCGCATATGCAGTCTGGCAAGAGAAAGCATCAGAATAGAAGAGAGCATGAATCGTAGAACCCAAAGAAACTCCCTGGCTCACATGTCAATCAGGGGAAGAAGAGACTCAAAGAAGGCTGTCCACGACAATACCTTTGGAGGTGGAAGAGAGGCTAACATGGGCACTGTTTGAATCCTGCAGCCCAGATGCACATAAGCCTGAGAGAGAGAGTCAGGAAGGACATTTGGAAGTTGATAGTAAGCCCCAGACTTTGAAGAGAAATGGTGAACTGCAGGCCCTGCAGCAATCGACTGGGAGAAGATGCCTGAAGCAACAAGCCATCTAGATAGGGAAAAATCTGAATGTGTTGGAGCCTGCAGAAGGCAGTTACAGGAGCTAGGCATTTTGTGAATATCCTTGGGGCAGAAGAGAGCCCAAAGGACAAAGCTGAGAACTAAAAATAAGAGGAAGGCACAAAGAAATATAAAAACTTCCTGAAGAGAGGGTGAATAGGGATATGAAGGTGTAAGTATCTTTCGGATCCAAGGACACCAGAAAAGCCTGGTGTAATGAGAGGAAACAGTTTGAAGAGTAAGCTTCTGAAAAGAAGGGATCTCAAGAAAGATATTGAGCCAGGAGAGATCCAAAATAGGTCTCCATGTGCCCTCCCTTCAACCTCCCTTCAAGGAACCAAGAGCATCCTGGAAAAAAAGAAAATCCCACTTGGAAAGGGGGAACGGTTGAATGGTCCCTTGGTTCAACAGGGACCCTAGAACCTCCAAGAAAAGAGGAAGTTGCTATAGAGGAGGTTGAGGAAACCCAGAAAAAGGAGAGAGAAATTTCCATACCATGAAGTAACCCTGAAGTTGATAGAAAGAGCCCAAGAGTCTGAAGTGAAGAGACTCCAATTGGGAAGACAGAGGAAGAGACGAAGGGACAGAGAAACCTGGTCTAAAGCCAGGGGGTGGGGTTAGTGAATTGTCAAAGAGAAGCAGGCTTGTCAGATAAAGGAGGATTCTGGGCCATAGAAATCTGACAAGCCTTAGCAGAGTGGGCCCGACTTCCACCCTTCCTGCCCTTAGAGGTGTAGCAGGGTTGCCTGCAAACAAAAGCAGACCTAGAAGAATAATTCCTCTGAAACTTAGGGTAAGGAGATAAAATATGTTTAAGGTCTTGCAAGGCTTTGCCTTTCTCTTGAAGAGACTTAAACATATCTGCAGCAGCAGTCCCAAAAAGATGAGTATTATCCAAAGGAGCATCTGTAAATCCATGTTTGTGGTAGGTATTATATATGTCTAGGCATAAGTAAGGAGCCTGTTGGGGGTTCAAAGAAAGTGTCCTTGAGGATCAGTCTTTGCTTTCCTCCAGTGGTGTTTTTTGATATCTGAAGCAGTCTATTTGCCACCTGTTGTTTTGGGTTTTTTTTAACCAGCAGCTCAAATTATACTTCAGGAGACTGAATGATCTTCACCAAATACGTATCTTTTCCTCATTTGTTCTAGGTCAGGAAAGAAACATAACTTCTCAACTGTCCAGATTTTTCCCTCATTTTTTTTATGTGGCCCTCATAAAATTTGTTTTTCTGGAAAATCTATGAGGATTGAAATCACTAAATAATGATGTACATTTGAGTTTCAGATTTCATATCCCTGAGAAAAATGCATGCTAACACAAATCTTGTTATTCTAACAGCTTTCTATGTTTATACAAGCAATATTTAAAATCTGCACCTATTTCTTGGACCCCTTGTCCCCCCCATTATTTCAGCTTTGTCCAGATTTATCATACTAAGAGGTTAAGAGGTATGGGAGTAAGCTACTAGCCAAACTGGCTTTGTCAAACTTGCTGGCTTAAATTTTTAACCCCTGAGAAGCTTATTGGTCCCTTTCTAAAAGGAATAGCTGCTCGTCTCTGAAATGAGTTCACAGCAAATATTTTGCCTGTGCCATTTGGTTATTGTTGCAGAGCATTACAAAGCAGTGTAGTTGCATCATAGGATTCATCACCCCTTCAGCAAATCTGCACTGTATATCACCTTTTCTTAAACATTTCTTCATCTCTGCTTGTTTATGTCCTCCTAGATTTGTAAACTCTTAGGGAATCTTTCTGACTGTAATCATTTAAGAAATCATACGAAAGTAAAATGATACTGATGTGTAAGTTCTCAACATTTTCATAGACACAATAAAAGTGAGTGTAAGACAGTGATTGTTAGTTTATGTTTCTGACCAAGCTGATCAAATTCTGTAAGGTCTTGTTTGCATTTTTGTGACCACAGGTAGTCAGCAGATTAACAACGTCTCCCAGAGATCAACATGCAAGTAGAACGTAAATGTCCTACTGCCATGATGTCATTTCAATAGTGCATCTGTCAGTACTAGTTTCATGGGTTATTCTCACTTTTTGGCTGCTAATGTGATGAAGCCAGTGACAACTGTACATTTTTAACTGTTTGGGAACTTCGGCCTGGTGAAGAACCAGGGCAGTACTGTATTTTCATTTTGCGTCTCTTACTGTGGCAATATTTATTGAAAATTGAGAACTATCCATTTCTTTTTATGGTTGAAGTTATCCCAGTCTTGCAGTACTTGCCCAGTGAAGGTTCAGATGCAGATCCATAGCTATCATTACTTTTGGGTATTATCAGTTTAGTTAAAGCTGCCTGCTGTCAAAGAGCAATTCCACATCCTCAGCTAAGACATTCTGGTTAGGAGACATTTGCCTGCTGGTAAAGGTCCCTGAAGAACTCTGTTATTGTGAAATCTTTGGACTCGGTAAAGAGCAGAAACCATTTTGTTTTTTCATGTGTAACTTCTGCTTGTGAAAGTCCAAGGACTGTTTTAATTGTCTGTTTGGTTACATAATGAGAATTTAGGAAGAGATTCCCGTTGTCTGACATATTTTCATGTTTCGATATGCTTTTTGTTTGCCCAACATAATGCATCATGCCAGTGTTACAGCATTGTGTGAGACTTTTAAAAACAAACAAACAAGGTTTATTAAATTGTTACATTGTCTTTTGTTAATTTAGTTTTCGAAAATAGTTTCAAGTGCTTCAGGGTATCTATCCCGCTTATACAGACCAGTACAATTGTATTATATAGTTTATGCTTACATTATCGTCTTTTAATACACCAGTATTTTTGTATAAGCAGTAATATTAAATGTTTTGGTTCAGATTTACAGATGTGATTCATATGATAAAAAGACTCTTGTCCTTCATTTGAACAGTTTTTTTTTAAATGTGTCATTCCACCTATATGTTTCTTCTAGTAATTTATGTTAGTAGTCTAGAATGACACTTCTATATTGTTAGAGAGAGTTTGGTTGTAATTGTATGGTATGGGAAGATGATGCAATGTTAAGACATTTGGAGGCATTTTCACAGTTTGTAGTTGTAATCTGTTACAGTATATTGTCTGACTTATCTAGACATTTCTGAAAGCCACAATGTGTAGACTTTATATTTACCCCTTTGAGACAGGTAATTATGCATGTTCTTCGTCTCACATTGCTGCAGTCATAATCTGTGGGTAGTCCTCTGTCGGCCCGAATACCAAAGTGTTAGGCTGGCGTCGGTCTTGGGCGCTCAGAACTGACGTCAGTACGCAGTGGTACTTAAGCGCATGACCAACGCCATATCCTCAGTCTTTCTTGCCACATGGTCCGAAGCAGAAGCAGCGTTTGCAAGTGCCGTTCGGCGTCCTGAAATTTTCGTTTTTCGAGTTTCAGACCGAAGACCAAGTTGGGCTAAGTACCCCGTTGGGGAATATTTTTGTCTTTTCTTGCCTCAGTTTTTCCAGATGTCAGAAAAAGTTAATAATTGTATTTCTTGTGGGAAACAGATACCTCATAGGGACTATCACTCTCTCTGTATTCCTTGCTTGGGGCCTGAGCACGATGTAGACGGGTGTCGCTTTTGCGCTAGATTTAATAAGCGCACCATTAAACGCAGATTAGATTGTGCTAGGCTTGTTTTCGGTAAGCGGTGTAACTACAACATGCCGTCGGATTCTCCGACGCCCGCTACCGCAAAGAAGCGAAAAGATAAATCGTTAAAGTCTAAACAGGATGAGTCATCCGTTGCGGACGCCGGTTCTATGGAATTTACGGTTGAATCTGTGGATCCAGCCGAGGTCTCGGCTGAATCACAGGGGGAACCTTTAATTTTACAGGAATTGGCCTCTCCGGAGTTAGGTCAGGCCGAGGGGGCTTCTCAAGTTTCTGTAGTCCCATCATTACAAAAGGTTATTAGGCCTTCTTCTTCTGTCACCAAGGGCTCTGCTAAAGCTAAATCTTGGCTTTCTGGTACAGGCAGCAGCCCTGGTTCTTCGGGCTCTGTTCCTAAAAAACATATGTTGAAAATGGCAGAGGATTTGATTACCTTAATCAGGGGTTCTATGCCCCCTCCAGACAAGAGGCCTAGGATGGAGACAGATGTGGAGGGATTGGAGCATTCCTCAGATTTTTCTGAGTCTTCAGCTGAGGACATTCAGGATTTTCCTCCCTATTCTGATTCGGATGCAGAGGATTCCTGTCCTTCTGCTTCTCCTCCAGAAGATTTTTCCTTTTCTGAAACCCTACATTCCATGAGGGAGCATTTCAAGTGGGAAGGTCAGGATTTTTCAGATTCTCGTAAGAAGCTTAGGGAATTTTTGTTTTTGCCACAACATAGACCTTTGGCTATTCCCCCTGTTTTAGATGTTGTTCAGGATGTTTTTTCTGAAGCTTCCCTTAATCCTGATTCTTTACCCCCTGCCCCTGTCAAGCCAGATAGGTATTATAGAGTTCCAGAGGCTCATAAATATTTGTTTGAGTCCTAGAGCTGACCCGGAAACTATTAGTCAAGGACCTAAGGGTGTCAGGGCTTCGGTAGTTAAGAACCCAGTACCTCTGGATAAAGATTCTAGGGCTTTGGATAGGTGGGGTAAGAAAGTGTATACCTCCTCCACGCTAGCTATGAGGGCTTTAAATTGCCAGTTTCATATGCTGAAGTACCAGAATTTTCTGTTAGGTCAGTTGAAATCTAAGGTAGATGCTTTAGCTGAGGGTATAGAGTGTAAGGCATTGCAGGACTTAGTTCATGCCTCAGATCAGGTTGGTAAGCATTCCCTGCAATGTGGCTTTGATGCTCTTCAGGCTTCCTCCAGGGTGGCTGCCTCTGGTTCAGTTATTCGTAGGCATGCCTGGCTTAAGGATCAAAATTTGTCAGAGCATGTTAAAGCTCGAATTTTGGATGCCCCTCTACAATCTGAAGTTCTTTTTGGTTCTCCTGTGGAGTCAGTTTTGAAAAAGATGGAAGACAAAGCTAAGTCCATGCAGACAGTTAAGGAATTTTTACAAGTGCAGCCACCTAAGTTTAGCAGGAATTGGCCTGCAAAAGGTTGGTCTTACCCTTCCGAGTTTCAGTCTAGGGGCAGGTCTAGACATGCTAGGGGCAGAGCTCATGCTCAGGGTTCTTTCAGACCTAGGACTTGGAGTTCTCCTGCACAATCTTCTGGTGAGGGCAGGGGTCAGCCTTTTCGTATACAGACCCAATGACCTGTATCTCCAGCTGCCAGACTCTGCCTGTCTGGCAGCTCCTCTAGGAGGAAAGTTGGCACTTTTCAAGCAAAATTGGCTTTTGGTCACCCAGGACAAATGGGTGCTGGACATTATAAATCAAGGCTACAAGTTTTATTTTCACACCTTGCCTCCTTTCAAAGGCATGCCGGATGTACCTCATCAGCAAAGGCTGGAGGCTCACAAACAGATTTCTTTGCTTTTACAAATGGGGGCGATCCAGGTGGTACCTCCGTCAGAAGTAGGCCTGGGATTTTATTCTCGTCTATTCCTTGTGCCAAAGAAAGGAAACACTTGGAGGCCAATTCTGGATTTGTCCATTCTCAATACATACCTAGACATTCCAAAGTTCAAGATGTTAACTTTACAGCAACTTCTACCTCTTCTAGGCAAAGATCACTGGATGGTAACTCTGGATCTCAAAGAGGCTTATCTTCACATTCCTATCAGGCCCAGCTGCAGGAGATTCCTGCGTTTTCGGGCTGGTACTTTTCATTATCAGTTCTCTGCATTGCCCTTTGGCTTATCTACTGCACCCAGGGTGTTCACAAAGGTCCTGGCTCCTGTGATAGCCTTCTTAAGACTAAGAGGAATACAAATTTATCCTTATCTGGACGATTGCCTGATTCTTGCTCAAGACAAAGTCAAGTTACTTCAACATCTACAGTATGTAATGGCAGTTTTAAGGTGCCTAGGGTATTCTGTGAACGAAACAAAGTCCAGTCTAGTACCCTCTCAGGACATGTGCTTTCTGGGTGTGAGACTGAATACAGCCTCTCAGATGGCCTTTTTGACCCCGGACAAACAAAGAAATCTTCACCTGTACTTCCAGCAATTATCCCTAATGTCCAGGCTGACTGCAAGGACAGTCCCTCAAGCCTTGGGGTTCATGGCATCTTGCATTCTGGTACTTCCCAATGCCAAACTGCATATGAGGAAGCTACAATGGTATCTCAAAAATGTATGGACTCAACACTGCCACGATTTGGACACTGTCATTCAGATTTTACCTTGCATCCAGAGGGAATTCTTGTGGTGGGCTCAGGAATGTCACCTAAACAAGGGACTCTCTGTGACCCGACCAGAGGCGAGTCAGATCTTAACGACGAATGCCTCAGACCTGGCTTGGGGAGCACACTTCAATGGGAAATGGGTTCAAGACACGTGGCCTCCCAGACTACAGCATTTGCATATCAACATGAAGGAGATGTTAGCAGTACAATTTGCTCTGATGGCCTTCAAGGATTTACTTCAACCAGGACAGGTGTTGATTCAAACAGACAACACAACTGTTATGTGGTACATCAACAAGCAGGGGGGAACCCATTCTTACCCTCTTTGCAGACAAGCTATGATTTTGTGGGAGACTGCTCTGAGGTTGCACATCACTCTTCAAGCACGGTTTCTGCCAGGAGCACAGAACTCCTTAGCAGATGTTTTGAGCAGAAAAATTGTGGATCCCCACGAGTGGAAATTGGATCCTCATGTATTCAAACAGTTGACAGTGGCTTGGGGAACTCCAGACATAGATCTGTTCGCTTCTCCACTAAATTTCCAACTGCCAAAATTTTGCACAAAGATGTTTCACCCAAAAGCTTGGAAAGTGGATGCTCTATCTTTCAGTTGGAACAACCTTCACGTGTATGCTTTTCCTCCTCTGCCTCTCCTTCCCAAGGTACTCTTGAAAGTCAGACAGGACAAGCCTTGCATGATTCTAATAGCTCCAGATTGGCCACGACAGAACTGGTATCCTCTGCTGAGGAGTTTAATACAGGAGCCTCCTTGGCCTTTGCCACCAATTCCACACCTGTTGTCCCAGGCAAGCAATCATTTTCTCAATGTCAGGGTACAGTCCCTGCATCTGACAGCCTGGCGTATTCTGTTTTAGATCCTGGGGGGGTCTCAACTTCCTCAACAAGTTTTGAATGTCATTTTGGAAGCCAGGCTGCCTAGTACTAGAAAAGTTTATGCTGATAAATGGAGGAGATTTTTTCTTTGGAGCACAGCAAAGAGCTTTGATGTTTCAGTGCCTAATTTGAGTTTTACACTCCAGTACCTTACTGAATTATTAGACAAGGGTTTGTCTTTCTCCTCGGTGAAAGTTCATGCTGCAGCCATTTCTGCTCACTATGATTGTGACCCTCCTTTGTTTTCTCACCCTCTGTTCAAGCAATTTCTTAGAGGGGCAAAGAACATAAGACCCCCACGTAGAGCTCCTACTCCTTCCTGGGATCTCAATTTTGTGTTGGAAAAGCTTACTTTACCTCCTTTTGAACCTGCAGCTACATCTGAGTTGAAGTTTTTGTCTTGGAAGACTGCTTTTTTGTTGGCCATTACGTCTGCTAGGAGGGTATCTGAATTGCAGGCTCTCATGGCAGTTGAACCCTTCCTGATATTCCATAAGGATAGGGTGTCCTTGCGTACTAACCCTACTTTTATGCCTAAAGTTATTTCTAATGTGGCCTTAAACCAGTCTATTCATTTGCCTACTTTTTATGCTGATCCCCAAAATAAAGGAGAAAAAGTCTTGCATTCTTTGGATATTCACAGGCAGCTACGCTATTACTTGAGCAGAACTAAAGAGTTCAGGAAGACTCAACAGTTATTTATTTCTTTTGCTTTGGGTTCACAAGGGAAAGCTGTTTCAAAGCAAACCATTTCTAAGTGGATTGGACATTGCATTGCTTTTTGTTATTCTCATCATGGAAAGGATGTTCCGGCTGGGATCAGACCTCATTCCACCAGGGCTACTGCCACATCTACTGCCTTTTTGAGGGGGGTAGCTACTAAGGATATTTTGGAGGCAGCTACTTGGAGTTCAGTGCACACTTTTACCAAACATTACCATCTCCCTCTTTATTCCAAGTCTAGGGCTGGGTTTGCCACTGCAGTTTTACAGGGCATGTTAGCAGCTCCTAATGCCTTTTAGTTATGCCAGCCTCCCTTTACCTTTGCTTTGGGATTCTACCCACAGGTTATGACTGCAGCAATGTGAGACGAAGAACATAGTACAGTTTTGTACCTACCATAAATGTAGATGTTCAAGGATCCACATTGCTGCAGTCCAATTTACCCTCCCTCCTTCCCCTCTATAGTTTGGGGTTGCTGTGTTTTGGGATAATTTTTATTTTTTCTATGTTGGTTGTTGGGTATTTTCTTTTTTGGCTATGGCCTTTCCTTTTTAGGCCTTCTGACATCTTGGGCAAGAAAGACTGAGGATATGGCGTCGGTCATGCGCTTAAGTACCACTGCGTACTGACGTCAGTTCTGAGCGCCCAAGACCGACGCCAGCCTAACACTGTGGTATTCGGGCCAACCGAGGACAGCGGACTACCCACAGGTTATGACTGCAGCAATGTGGATCCTTGAACATCTACATTTATGGTAGGTACAAAACTGCACTTTTATTCTTCGCTGTCTGAAAACAAGCAACGTGTGAGATTTTAGATGTCATGTTCTTATTTGCTAGTATAGCATAGCTTTCTAGACCAAAAAGGATTGTACAAATGTAATAAATTGTGTAAGCTGGGATAAAGATACAGTTCTGATAAACACACAGCTGCTTATGGCTTTAAGAAATGTAACATTTTGGATTTTGGGTTGTGTCATACTAATTTTTTTTTAACTGCTGTAGTCTAAAGAAATGAAACAGTTTCTGCATGATCCTTTATTAGTACTAACTTACAATGTTTTTTTCCCCCATTTACAGCTGTAGAACTTCTCATCCTTGCTCATGACTGCTTTACCGCCACATGTCACATGGAAGGAATTGCTAGGGTACTGGATGCTGCCCGCCACCTAAGCCACGATCATTTAACTCCTAATGAAGAGTACAGTCTCATGGTATATGAATTTAATTAGTAAAATAATTTTCTTCTAAGAATAATATTTTAAAAGTGCATCAACTGTGATGTAGCTGTACTTCTGTATCAGTTATTTCAGTTATGTTCATTGTGCCTGTCAACTACTTTTGACTTGCAATGTAATCTGCAAGAATCCCAAACTGTAACATGCAGTGAATGCATTACATATTGCTTTGTCTTTTCATGTCATTGAAAATATTACCACAATACTGCATTTTTTTCATAAGTCTTTTAAGAAAGTGAATTTTACAAAACACATCTTGTTAAAATAATTTTATGAGATTGGCTAGCTCACCTCCAAAATTTTTCTCCAACTAGCTGTGAGCTACTAATATTCATCATTCAGTACAAGTAGTTCTAAATTTGATTTCCTCTGTCTTAGCCCCCCCCCCCGCCTGTATACTGTACAGTACTGAAAATGTTAGAAGTTATTTAACTCCTTGCTTCCTAGAGTAGTAATAGTCATTGTTAGAGTTGCTGTGTATCCTGTAGAGTATACCCATGTTTACAGGAGATTTTTCTATACACCTGAAACAGGTATACTTGTCAGTGTTTTCACGGTCTAATTTCTGAAGTCCTGGTACAGATGCGTGCCTAAAACTAAGGCAGCTAGGTGGCTTTTAAAAGTTGATGTGATTTGCTAAATGTGCATAATGAAATGCTGAGCATGTGATGTACAGAGATGGAGTTATTAGGGAGTATTAAGGAAAGTTTACAAAAAATTATGAAAACCATTCAGTATTTTCCATGTCTGCATGGGAAATGGAGTGTGATATTTTCTTACTGTGGTAGGTGGATGTTAGCAAAAAAAATTACATTAAAACATGGTGAGGAATGTGCATTCTGAGATATAAATGTTTTTTGGTAAAACAGTTATGACTATTAGTTCTGTTTTCTGTACTGGATTAATTTCTTTTTTTTTTCAGTAATGTTTGTTTATTTTTACAATATAACAGATGAGAAATTGAGATGTTGCATATACAACTGGAAATAATTGGATGTTACACAAATGTTCTGCATTCAGGTTAAAACACAAGGAAGTAAATCAAACAAATAATCTTATTTACACTATATACATAGATGCTTCCACAATTCAACAGAATACAACAGGTTATTTCAGTATGCTTAATATAGGTAAATTCTTACAAGCAAATAACTATTTCTGTAATTTATGAATGTGAGATGATGTGAGAATTCTTAATTATGATGGAGTAGTTTTATATGTGGTAATTTATGCAAGTGTGATATTAAAAATCTGTTCCCAGAGTTTGTAAGATTTAATATTTTGGGTTCCTTTGTTAATTGTTATTTTATGGGCTAGTATATGTTTAATCGCCAATACTCTAAAGCTCTCCCAAGAGTTCTTGGTTGGATTAAGCCAGTTGGTAGCTATATAAAGTTTCATTAAAAGGAAAATATTGACCAGGATGATTGTTTGTTTTATGGATATGTTATTTGGAGGGATGTGTAGTATCATAAATTTCCAGGTGAGTGTAGATGTTTGATAGCCTGTCTTTTGCAGTTGCAATTTCAGGGAATTCCAAAGTTTGAATACACATTTACAGCTCCAGAACATGTGGAATAGGTCAGCAGCTTTATCTTTGCAATGTGGGTAGGTTGGGGAGTTATTAGAGTTAAATTTGTGTAAGATAGTAGGTGTGTAGTATGCATTATTATATATCATGAGTTGGGTAAAAGCCAATTTTTGAAGGGATATAGATTTTATTGTTAAGTTGATTGCTTGAATCAATTTATAATCATCAGTGGATGGAATGTTTTTCCTCCAATAGTCGGATATGAGTATATATTTCTGGAATTTAATGTCTTTAATCGTTTTGTAAGTACATGAAGTATATTTTTTGTTTAGGAGGAGAGTCTTCCAAAGTGAGTTACAAGTTGCTATGTCTTCATTATTAATGATGGTGTTATGGAGATAACTCGTACACAATTCTTTAATCTGTCTCAGTATCAGTAAATATGATTTGGGGAGGTTCAGTTGGTTTCTTAATTCTTGGACCGAGCAATTTAAGTATGGGTATATGTCTTGTATGGTTATGTTTATTAGACAAGGGAAGTGTTTTAGATCTAACTTCTGATTGTTAATTTTAAGGTTAGGGTTTTTATATAAGGGTTGTAATAACATCATGGCTTGTATCAGGTTTAATGATTTAAATAGTTTTTGTGTTAATACGATGGAGTGTTTAACAGGTTCTATTAAATTATAGGATTTCGTTAGGTTGGTGTTTCGAAATGGTAATGCTTTAGGGTTTAGATCCAGGCTTTTGGCATGGTTTTGGTATATTTTTAACCAGTGTGGGTACCATGATTCTACTGGATTAATTTCATAAAAGCTGCATGATCTACAGGTAAATGTTGTCATCTTATACAAAACATTAAGGCAATTTTCAGTGAAACTTTGTAGATTAACATTATTTGAAAATACTGTAAAAGCATGCATAATTTGCAGTGTCTATCCCCAAATAGTCATACACCATTGGAAGGCTCTTGCACAGTTAAAGAATTCTGTCACTGATGTCTTGGATTTACCTTTCACACTTACTGTGACATAACCCTTCGTTTGACCATAACACCTGTAATTAAAAAATATATACCGATTAATCTCTCCACATTCAAAGGGGCATTCCAATTTTAGCACAGGCATCTGTGCTATTGGCCTATTTTTCTAGCTGCACTGTACTGTTGGCTTTTTGAACAGAATAACACAGTGCAGCTATAACAATAGATCATTACCATAGGCAGCTATGCTATTACTGTATATATATATATATATATATATATATATATATATATATATATATGTGTGTGTGTGTGTGTATGTATATATATATATATATATATATATATATATATATATATATGTATATATATATATATATATATATATATATATATATATATAAACTTTTTCTTTCTTTGTAACTGTTGTCAGCACATTTCATAAAATTGCACAATTCTTGCCTTCCCTAAAACCTTACTCCTTGTGAACATTATTCTGCATGGATTGTTTTCACAAAGTCCATTTATTTCTGTTTAATTTGCTGTTTTACTATTCAAATGAGCCCTTTCCCATTTCTTTTATCTCATTTACAATATTTTGTTCTTCAAGTACAGTTGGTTTAGACTTTGATTTCCATTTTGTAGTAATTGCTTTTTGGTAGCCAACAGAATTAAACATAATTAGACCTTAGTATGCTAAGGCAATTCAAATCCCGTGTCCCAGCTCAAAAGAATCATTTCTTTAGTTACTGCCATTTGCTCCCCCAGTATTTCTGAAAGTACTATGGTAGGGAACTTATAAAATCTGCCAACTACTTACACCTCCAAAAAACATGTTCTCAGTTACCTCTTTCTTCCTTATCACACCTCCAACATTTGCCATGTACCTGAGAAAAAAATATTGAAGTCTGCTAGGGATTTAAACATCCATATACAAACACATCAGAGCAAAAAACCTAAAACGCCTGATTTTGTTGTATACTTGGGAGCCATACATATGTCCTCCCTTTGTTACCTTGTAAATTGATTTTCCAGTCTCTCTTCCAAATCTTTTATAACCTCTGATTGATTCTTATAGTAAAAGTGCAATGTCTTATGTTCCCTAGTATCACTACACTTTAATAGCAGCTTCTGTTCTAGATTTGACTAAAAATGATATCAGAGTGGATCTTTCAGTTAGGAATCTCCTATATATTTCTCTTTGCCTATACTCTGATATAAGTCCTTGATAGGGAAGGCAATCTCTAAACTGCAGTCCAGATGGCTTCTTGGCCTCTTTCCATTCTGTTACATTTCCTCTCTAATTATTTGCTCTCAATACTTTGGTTCCTTTGCCAATTTTCTCCAGTAAATTCCAGCACCTTCTTGCCTATTCTCTGTACCCCTAGTTGCAGTCATCCCTATTGGCAGAATTTCCTTTTTCCATTCCTGTGTTGGCTTAGTTCTTAGAATACTTACTCCTACTTTATAAACATGATGTTTTGTGTGGTTACTGTTGTTCTTAAATATCTGCACCCAAAATACCAGTCTCTCCTTACTTCTTGAGTACCCTCCATTTTTGAATTATATGTTTCTACTTATGCTATGTATAAGAGCCTTAACTACGTAGCTCTGAAACACCCCTTCATATTTGGTAATCCCAAACCACATTTTTATTGTATGGATCAACTTATCCTACTTCACTCTTGCCCTCTTCTTTTCTCAGATAAAATCCTTCAACTCTTTATTAATTTCTATCCACAACAACTTCTGTGGTTGATAAAAAATATGCCTGCCTTGTTGATAAAATTAAAGGGACTAAAAACATTTTCACTGTTTGTATCTTGCTATCTATATCCATAAAACAGAGCTTCCAGTTTCTCAGTTTTTGTATAATCTTTTGTTTGGTGTCATCCTACATATGCTTAGCTGCCATAACAGAATCACTTTTAACCCATACTCTTGAGTAATTCATTTTATCATGTTCCCTTAAATATGGGTATTGTTGAACCAATTTGTTTGTGGGTACATGGTTTTGCAGCTGTTGCCTTTGTTTTATCTTCATTAATTTTGTATCCCGAAAAGACTTGAAACTGTTTCAGAATGTTCCACAACACTTGAAATGTCCTTTTCTGGTTTTATCATGTACAAACTAGTATCATCAACAAATAAATACAACTTTTCTGTATTACCATACAATTATATCCTTGAATTTCTGAGTCACTTATTTTCCTTGCTGATGGTTCTAAACATAATGCAGATAAAGGGGAAAGAGGTCACCCTGCCTGGTTCCTCTGTGGAAACAGAAAACATCAGAAAGGACCCACCCCCACAACTTTAGTTTTTGCCTCTAATCCCTCATATATCCTCTTAATTAACCTTACTGTTGTGTCAGGGAATGCAAATGCTTCCATTACTCTACTTGTAAAATCCCAGCTTACTGTGACAAATGCTTTCTCTGCATCAAGACCCACCGACAACAGTGGTATTTTCTTACATTTTGTTTCTCTCTGGATCATCATTGTTCTGTTAATGTTGTCAAATATTTACCTTCCCTCCACGACACCACATTGATCCATATCTATCAAGTTTGACATCATCTTTGCCATTCCTTTAGCCATTATAGACATAAACAATGTATAACCATGTTTTAGAATTGAAATGGGCCTGTACAAAGCTGGATCTGATGGGGCTTTACCATCTTCAAGTATTACAGCCACCACAGCTTTTTTCCAGGATGTTGGTACTTCTCCTTTTAAAATTCTGTTAAACCAAACCTTTATATCTTTTAAAACTTTCATCCCTCCTCACTTCCAAATTTTCAGAGGAATAAAATCTGTTCCTGGAGACTTTCCTGTAGATTGGTTATACATCACCATTTTTATCTAATCTCCTCCTATCCTAACTATTAGTAATTCAGCCTCATCTATCTCTAACCTTGGCATATTTAATTTTAGCATAAACATTTCCCTTTATACATTTTCTTGATTTCCACATTTCTCTGCTTTATACAGATTTTTCATAAAATTTCCAAAATATTTATAATACCTCTACAGGATCTCTGGTTATTTTCCTTGTTATAGGATCCCTAAGCTTATAAACAACTCTTCCTACTTTCTGTTGCCTGAGCTGTTGTGCTAAAAGCTTTTGTGCTCTGGAGTTATTGTCAAAAAACAGTTGCTTAGCAGCAGTCTTTCTAATCTCATGCATATTATCCAGTAGTCCCTTATTTTCTCTTGAGCACTCTGCAGTTGCACCTCTTCTTGTTCTGAGAGCCACCCTATTCTGCAGTACTTTGACCATTGTCAATTCCACTAATTAATTATTATTTCTTAACTGTATCTTTTTCTTTTACTTCTACAATTTTTTAACTCCGTGTTCATTTATCCCACTCCCTAGCTATTTTCCTGAAGAAATTTGTCTTTCCTAAAAACATCCAAATAATTTTTATTACCCATTCCTTAAATTCCTCTCTGTATAACAGATAGGTGGACAAGCACCAGTGTCTCATTTTATTGGCTACAGTGATAGCTTTGACACATCTTGAGGATAATGGTGAAGGGTTTGCCAGTACTTGCAGGACTACAAACTGACATGCTTACAAAAATCTTCAATTTTGCTACTGTCTTTGGCTGACCACTTTAATTTGAATAGCTTAAGACAAGCTCTGACAGAATATAAAGGTCTTTAACAGACCAGGTACATCAAGCCAAAAATACAGACAACTAATTAGCATGAAATTTGCACACACATCAGCATTAACTTCTGTCACTTGTAGTATTATTATGGGATTTCACCACTTAGAAATACAAGTTAAAAATGACAAAGTGATACAAAATATAAGCAGAATAATCATTACGCTTTAACTGTGACTAGTAAGAAAGTAGAGTGGTATAAAAATAAAAAAAATTAAAATCAGTAACAGAGGTCTGCAGCTCTTACAGTGATGAACTTAAATTCTCAAGCAAGAATGTTCAGCTCTTCCACACTTAAGAAAATAAGCAGGTTCTAAATTTCTATGCTCTCTTGTATGTGGCATATTCATAAAGCCCACCCACAGAACACTGAAATTAAACTTCCAGGCAAGACTGTTTGGCTGTTACACACTTAAGAAAACCAGCATATTCCAAATTTTCCATTTGTGTCTCTGCTCTGGACAGAAGCAAGTAGGTACCCCCCCCCCAAGTGTGTGTATCACCTTCCACAAAGATGAGCTGCAATGAACCAAGTGAGTCAACCTTAATTTCTCATTGAGGCTGCACAGGCCATTAAATTCTCCTTGTCTTGCAAATAAAACCCCAACTCATAAGTAATCCACATTCTTTTGGATCCCAATCAAGGTGGTCCAGAGATCTTTAAATCAAACAAAATTTATAATTTTTGTGAGTGGTTCTGTACGGATATTTTCTGTAATCTACCCTATTCAGCTTCTTAGAGTTGGATGTTGATTGGCAAACCTATGAGGAAGGGAAGTAGAAACAGGGCATACGAGCTTTCATTGAGTTTAATGGAATATGCAGTATCATGAAGTGCAGCAGATTTTAAAATGAGCTCTATATTGACAAGAATGCTTCAACTAAATACCTAGGCTAGGTTTGTAGGATGCAGAAGTATTGTGAGGGAACCATAGTGTGTACATATAAAAGACTTACTGAGTGGGTGGTGCAGTCATTATGTTACTAGAATTCACAATGTCATGATTTAGACATGAAGCAATTCATGATATAATGCCAAAGTTGACAAGTAAGAAAGCATAATGTTAACAAAGAAAAATATTTTCCATTTGATCGTGAAACTGGCACACTGTGAGCCATATGGCCCTGGCTTGTTAATAGATTTTCTGATTCTATGTTGTGCAACAGTGAGGGATAGCAATATTGTCATTATCCTTAATTTTGCACTCAAGTAGAAAGTCATAGTCTCTGGGGATCTAAGGAAAGTTATGTTCAAAGAGAAATGTATTAGCAGTAAAGACCTGTGGCTAGTGATAATGGCATTGACAGCAACAGGTGGATCCTTAAAAACAGATGGGAATAGTGTAAGCATGGCTGTAGACCAAGGGCATCCACACTGAGGTGCATCCCCCTGGAATAGGATGACTGGGAGATTAATCTTCTTTTAATTAAAAAAAAAATACTTTTTTTTTTTAAGGCGTTCTTCTTTAAGAACGCCCTTCGAGTCCAATCACACAGATGCTTCTGCGTCTGTGTACGTCTTCATCTTCTGCGCCCATGCGGAATCTGAATTCCAGAAGACGTTTGGACTGGAGTTTGTGGATGAATGTACAAGTGAGAGGTAGGTGTGTGCGTGTGTATGTTTAAGTGTTTAAGAGGTGTGTGTGTGTGTGTGTGTGTGTGTGTGTGTGTGTGTGTGTGTGTGTAAGAAATAGGTAGGGGTGTGTATGCATGTATGTCAGAAGTAGGTAGGGCTATGTGTGTGTGTGTGTGTGTATATATATATATATATATATATATATATATATATATATATAATGTATTAATGTGTGTGTGTGTGTGTGTATATATATATATATATATATATATATATATATATACATATACGCATGTCTATCGGAGACCACTCGACCACGGGGAGGACATGCAGACTCCACACAGAAGGCACTCCAGCCGAGAATCGAACAGGAGAACCTCTTGCAGTGAGGGAGCAATGCTACCACTGTATCACCACGGCTATTGAGGTCTTGATTGATGACATACAAATAATAATGAAAATATCACTGCAATGTCAAGAATTAGTGGCAGTGGTTAATAAGAGTCGAACTTTAATGGCAGTGATTCCTTTCAGCTTAGGCTGAACACTTGAAAAGCTGCTTGCAGCCAAGGCAACACCTGCAAATTTCTGGCCTTGCAGAAATTGACAGTCTGCTGAGGTTTCTATGGCAGCAAACTTTTCACTAATAAGTAAATCATTAGAACAATGCTACACCTCCCAGCAAAGGTATTTGGTACCTCTGAATGTATCAGCTCAGGAATGTTAAGTACTGCTTGCAACAATTTGTTTTGAGTTGCACAGCTTTCCCTCATTGCAGCCCACTGCCCTCCTTAGTAATGCACGTGAACCCTAACCTTGGCCCTGCCACTAATTCTAACCCTACACCCTAACTTAAAAAAAAAACTTTCCGTGACACTACCACTAATCAGAGAACTTAGAGACCATTGTTATGGAGGGGGTTTAAGTATAAAGATCACAAAAGGAATTTGCTTTCTTTTTGTGATGCATTTTCAATAGTATTTAGTTAGAAATATCATGTCAGTTGTTTTATGTTTGATTTAATAATATTTCAGTCTACCATACTATAATTATTTATATATGTATATCGATATATGTATAGAAACACACACATAAGATTTTATGAAACTAGTGTTTAATTGCTTGTTACAATGTGTTTTATCAGTTATTCATTACATTCAGTAGAGCAGTAAAGTTAAGTTAGCAGATGCTTTTATTATAAATTCTTTGAATTGCACAAGTAGTGAAAGTGAGGGATTGAGATGTTGTATTATGATCAGTAGACTGAACCAGCTCAAATCTTCATCACTCAGCTGATTTATTACTTTCTCTAACTGTAAGCATTTGTTTTGCAGTGACAGCATGCAGTTTGTTTTCTTATGGATTCATAATTATGTACTGAACTGTTTGTCTTTTAGGATTTTAAGAAGTCTAGTCCTGCATTCACATGACATTTTTTTAGTACCCGTATTTTATGTATGAATAACCCAGAGGTGGGCAGTAAAAGTATATGTTGGGACATTCACTTGTTGCTCCTTACCTTGAAGACCATAGGTGTTAAACCAAGGGTGAATTTACAGCTTACATTTGAATGGAGTAAGATAAGTAGTTTACTGTATATGGAGTAGAAGATGGTTTCATAGAAGTGGTATTCTGTGTGATACGTACCCATCCCTCCAGCATATCCTTTTTATGTTACAAAAGAGATTGAGATCACTTGACCAGGTGAGATCACTTGACTACTACTGGAATTACAAATTTGTAATAGATCTGACAGAATAGGATCTACTGGGGATCTATGTGTGAGGCAGAGATCAACTGTTAGGGTCTGTATTACGTACTCAGAGACACTTCTTCGAATACGTAATCGACACCGAAATCCCATAACTGCGAACGGCCACGTCCGCAAATTTTTTCCTAGGTAAAAAATTTAGTTGGCCATTCCCAGGGTTTATTTGCCCAATGTAGAGCGATCTCAGAGTTGGTATATTTAGTTAGGTTAGGTGTCGGGGCACAGCCCCCCACATCGGGGATGGGGGGACAAAGCCCCCCACTTGAAATAGATTAGAGGTGTGTGTGTTGTGTTTATGGCCTTGCAGATTTTTTTCCCTAAGAAACAATTTGCGGACGTGGCCATTCGTGGTTTTGGGATTTCGGTGTTTTGGTGTCGATTATTACGTATTCAAAGAAGTGTCTCTTCGAGTACGTAATATAGACCTAACTGTTAGTAGCTTGAATGATGATGAGAAGAGGGACAATCTGCATAGTTTTTATGACTTAGGCTTCTGATTTTTATTTTTTTTTTAATGAGAAAGCACTGTGGTCATTCGACTTGTGGCAAGTGTTTGGACAAGTACACAATGAATGTACAATCAGCCTAATGAGATCCAAGTACAGTGGAATGATTGCATGACTGGACCTGGACACCATACCTTTAGATTTAAGATGTGCGATGAAAAAGGACTTTTTTACAATACTGGATACTTGGTGATCAAAGGACATTTTATTGTTGATATAGGATCCCAGATCCCTGACTACAGAATCAACTTTCAGGGGTGTTGTCAGTGTGATGGTTACAAGGGAAGTTGTACTTGCCAAAAAAATACTATTATATATTTCTTGGCCTAAGCTGAAAGGAATCACTGCCATTAAAGTTCAACTCTTATTATATGTCTTAGCTATATATTTATATTCCTGCAAGCTACTTAAGGATTTGCATTTAAATGGGAGAGTTTATTTACAATGCTGAATGAGGGATGGTGTCAAATATTTTATGAGGTATAGATATATGGTGTGCACTGATTTACCCTTTCCATTGCTTCAGTAACCTTCTCTATGAAGTTGACAAAGATGACCAAGGTAAGGAGGCAGAAACTGTCCTTAATGATTCTGAACAGGCTCGGATTCAAAGTTTGTAGATTGCCTATATCCTCATTTATTAATTTCATACTGATCCTTTCCATAGCCTTACAGATGTGGCTGGTCAAGCTTATAGGTCTAATATTGACCATGTCCGTTGACACCCCATCTTTATGTAAGAGCATGACTGCTACTGCCCTCCATTAATCCAGCATGAAGCCTGCTTGGACATTGATATATTAACTAGCCTCTGTAAGGAGTCTGTCAAGTCTTGTTTCAGGCTGACCAATTTGTAGCTTGGTATGTTATCTGGTCCCATTGTAGTAGTGTACTTGGTCTTGGAAAGTAACTGTGGACTTGTTACTGAGAGATCTGAATGGGGAATTATAGATGCAGTTATGTGATCTGGGAATATAGGAGGGGAAATGTGGGTGAAGTTTGAACTAAATTTGTCTGCTAGTAAATTGCCTATTTCCAGGAATTTCAAATAATTTACTATTAGTTCTGTGCAGTCCTGCACATTGTTTCTGAGGTTTCTAACATAGTTAAAGAAGGCTTTATGGTTACCCTTCACCTAGTTGGTTATTTTTACGTCATATCTGGCTTTGATTCATTTGATCAGGGTAACAAGCTCCCTATTAAGTTTAGCAAGAGTGTCTTTAGCATCTTGAGAGTTAAATTTATTTTTACAGGCAATAACTTTTTTCTTTTATTATAGAGCTTGTTTATATTTGGGTTCCACTAAATGGGTTTATTCTTAAATGTGGCTTTCTGTTTACTTCAGAGGGGGATAGATGTGTCTATGCAGCTATTTACATGTGCATATGATTTGGCAGTAAAGGATTCCACGTAATTCAGGTCATTGTTTAGTTTTAGTAGATTAACCTTAGTATAATCTCTGAAAACAGAGGTATTGGAAGATGCTTTTGGCTTCAGTCTTCTAATAAATGTGACTGCTTTGTGGTCCAGTTTATCCAGGGAGGAAGTGGCAGTTGGTGGAGAGCAAAATTGTCCCATATTGTTAAGGAAAAAAACAAGAAGCAGGCACTAGTAGAGCTGGGGAACCCAATAAATTACTGCAAATGCTGAAAGCAGTAAAACACGAGTTAACATATTGTTAAGGACCAAGTCCAGGATTGTATCACTCCTGTTTTGGGTACAGACTAACTGATCCAGATATCCTGTATTGATGAAATCCAGAAACGTCTGAGAATACATACTCAAGGATGTACACATTTCCAAGTTAATGGAGGAGCAGTTGAAGTCTCCTAGAATAATGGTGTTTGGCTTAATGCATAGGGACACCATACTAGTTAGGTAGGAGATATGGACTGATGGGGTACATAGAGGGGGTCATATTATTTTTAATAATAAAGCATTCGTCTTACTCTAGTCTCCCCTCCATGTGTAGTGCATGACTGTTTAGTCTAAAAACAGTTGTCTATTGTTTTCAACTTTATTGTGCTGTAGTCTCTGAGTCAGAGATACTCTGATTCCTGCTTGCTCTCCACACATACAGTCACTGGTGCAGTTGTGGTCGCAAATGTTATGACATCATCACACTGGTGCTGCAGTAGGCTAATGATCTGATAGCTGGTGAAAGGTCATACTGTAAAACAAAAAAAAAAAAAAGAATAATTTAAAGGGGTCAATTTGAATTTTATGGTAAGTTCAGATTCGACAAGTTACAGCAAATACCAGACCCTTGAGAGGTATGCTGTTAAGACATATTTGAATTTAAAACTAGCATTCATGGTAGGATGGTAGGATTTTTCAAGGAGAATGGTGAGAGGGCTAATTTTGAGGAAGGGTTTGAAAGACTACTTAGCTAAATATGTATTAGCAGTTTATCTAGAGTCTTATGTCCTATTAATATTAGAAGTACACTGCCTTTGTTTGGTTTACCATAAGTCATCTTGGTCCATAGTTAAGAATTCTTAAGAAGGATATATTGTTTGTGCGGGCACTGCACAGTTTACTGACATCTTATGCAGTTTGTTCACAAGAATGAATCCTGAGTTACCAAAGCCAGACATCAGTAAGTCTGCATTACCTACACCCAAGCAAGGTATATTGATATCCTACAATGACTTTATCTATAAAAAAATACCTTTTTTATAAATGCTGTTGTATAATGGAGTTTTATTTGGTGTTTGACGTCTACTGATGAGTTTTCTTGAACAACTTTAAGATATAATGTGTTTATTTGAAGCTCTGTGCATGTAAATGTGCACTGTATACCAATTTACTGTGGACTGAAACATTAGATATTTCAGAAGATATGGGAAAAGGCATAGGCCGTTAAATTCACTTAAGTAATAGCTAGTATGCTAACAAAAATATTTTTCCTTTTGTGATGGTCCCCTGCAATTAACATACATTATGATGGCATCTAGTTTTCTGTGAAATGTAAACGTGTGTTAGCAGTTGGCTTCAGATTCCCCATTTATTAATAAGCCTCAAATTCTCAAAATTTGATTGAGGATCCTTTTGGGAAATGCTTTATAGTTGGTAGAGAGATTTGATTAGGGTATTATGGTGAGTGAAAAGACCCACAATTATATTTTCATGTATTGTAAGTAGAGTTTTAAAAATGCAGAATCAGTGGAGGCTCTCGGTTCTCCAATTAATGGCTGAGAGAAAGTGCTGGCAGAGTTTTATTTATGTATTTTACTTTTTCAAGCAACAGTGGTTTATAATGTAGTCTGGCTGCCAATTTTGTTTGGTTAGTATTGGATTTACAACAGGGTGCTATTATCATGCTTTGGCATTTAAATGAGGTACAGTTATATAATTAGTGGTGTATTTGTTTAAATAAAATGTTTTATAATATGTGCACAAAGGAAAATGTGTGTTGAGCTGAAAAAAAATTTAGGGCAAACAATCGGGCCTATAAAGTAGTAGAAACTCACAAGCCACCTTACTGGGCTACTGTATCCTTGATATGTAAGTGCTGACAGAAGACTGTTTTGGTTTTCATAATGTTATAGTTGCTGCCAGCATTTGCTGTTTGCAAACATGGCTGGAGTTGAAAAACATTGTTATTCACTTTAAGTACTGAAAATGCCAAATTCCAGATCACTGCTGAAATACTGATGAAACTTTTTTTTTTAGGTGCGACTACTGACTGGCATTGGAAGATATAATGATATGACTTATATCTTTGACCTACTTCACCAAAACCATCGCTTTGAAATGTTGCTGAGAAAAAATGTGGAATCGGTATGTGCACGTCATTGGTGCCAACTTTGTTTTTGATTCATATTTCTGGTTTGTTTTGTGTATAGTAAAAGGGCTGCCTTGCCCAAATATAAGAAGAAAATATCTCCCTGTACTTATTTAGTTTGATACCTTTCTTCAATGTTTCAGACAAGCTAAATTTACTTTGTATGCAGACAGTTTGGGTTATACACTGCACTTTTTATAACCAGCATACTGTGGCATGCATTTGCAGTCCAGATTCTGTACTGTATGCTAATGAGCAATGTTCATCTTAAAGGACTAGTAGCTAGAGTGCACTGCATTTCATCAGTAGAAAACAAGAGAATATGCAGATGGTACTTGGCAAGATGGAAGGGGAAGGAATATGTGAAAGTAAGAAATCTGTGTAACAGCATTTGGCAGTTGTATGTAACCACCAAAACCATGTTGTAGCCTTATTCTATAACAATAAAAACTGACTTCACTTTAGCTTTATTTACTGAGTTGTAATGTACATTAAGAAAGCTGACATTACTTGATTCTGTAGCTTGCTTGCATTATGTATCCTGTTGCTGGCTTTACTTAGTTTGTAACTTGTTTGCCTTATAACATATTTAAAGCAAACCTAGAGTTGCTTCTTTATAAATTTCAGTTCTTTTGGTTTGGTCCTTAGCTGGGATACACTGTGTGGAGTATGCACGTTCTCCCTTTGTCTTTGTGGTATTTCACCAGGTGCTCCATTTTTCTTCCACATTCCAGAAACATGCTGTTAGGTGAATTGTCAATATTTAAATTGCCCATGTGTGTGTATTTGTCCTGTGATGAGCTGACATCTCATTTAGGAGTAGTTCTGTGCCATATACCCTTGCTTTCTGTGATAGGCTCTGTTCCCCCTGTGTCTCTGGATAGGATATAGTGAGTGTCAAAGAATGAATGACTGCATATTTAGTAATAATGAATTGAATGAACAGGACTAAGGAACAAGATGCTTGTATAACATTGACTCACACTTCAAATGCTTGTGTATATTTGTGGGGGGTTTGCAGCATAGGAATATACCTGCCACCATCAAAAGTCTGGATGTGAAACTTTAGTGTTTGCATATCACTTTTTAAGTCCCATTTACTGTGTACACTGCATTTGTACCCCAATAGTACCAAAAAGCTGCTGAATACCCTTCTTACTGGGTGGCAGCTGTTGAGTATTATTTTTATGTATCCAGCACTGTTTTATTGGTACATACCTTTTACATACAGTTACTGTGTGTAAGTGTAAGATTGGGATTCATAGCATATTAAACATACAAATAGGCAGGGTGGTGCAGAAGGGACTATATTTAAGAATGGCTTCACTCAATTGCCTCATTCTGTCTGGGCAGATAGAGGATTGCTAGCATAATGTAGAAGGGTATGCATTTAGTAGAGTTGTGATCAAGCAGTGGGGCAGAAGGATCTAGGAGCATTTGGATGCTGCTAACTTGAGTGGGTATCTAGAGTTGTTTCAAGGAAGAGAGGAAATGTAATGGTCTGATTAATAGGTTTATAAGAGTAAGAATCTTAAGTAATACAGTAACACATTTTTGTAATGTGTTTTAGTGCATTTTGAGGAGACATTAAAGTGTTTTCTATTTAAAGTGGATACTGTAAAACAAAACCTTCAACTGACTGTTTCAGGATAGAAGCATAGCTTGAATTGATTATAAAATTTGTAAACCTGAATGTTTCATTCCCTGCATGTGATGCTAAGCATTAGCCATAAATGGTACATGAGTTCATTTTTTTTGTCATTTGTTAGCTACCTTTTGTGAAAATAGTTAACAATTATTCCTCTTAAGCTGAGCAGTAAGACTTTTTTCCATTTAAGCTGCACAATATAATACACCTTTCTATTTAAGCTTGATAATTTAAGACAGTAGGGCTTCATCCTTGTGTTTTACAGCACTAAGTCTTCATTTGTGAGGGGAATGAGATGTATAAGGCCTTTAACCTTCTATATCACACGACAATCTGGTTGACAGATATAGGTTTCCTACTGTAATTTTAAGACGTGCGACTGTGAGTGCTGAAATTATTGGGGATGGGATCTAAAGGAGAGGAATAAATGTCAAAAAACATTGTTCTGTTTGCATAAGGGCACCCCCCTGTAACACCCCACCCAACCACTCACACCCCAGCAACTTATTTTGCACATGCTGCCTCACAATTAAGAGCATTTGACATTCAAATTGTTAACAATGGTATATGTATGCTATTACACCACCTGTGCAATAATCACAGCAGTTTTTGTTACGTCAGGTAGCATAAGCATGTATTCCTCTTTTAGAATATACTTTGTGATATAAAGTACATCAGTTACAGTTGCACTAAACAGCCATGTTGTTTGATGGTGTAAAGAAGCTTTGTGCTTTCTACAAACCTTCCAAGAAGAAACTGCTTGCTGGAGTAGGAGACCTTTAACCTTGTACCTTGCTCTCTATCCAAGTCACTTTTTGTAAGAGTGATGGGTGGCCTTGCTGTTGGGTTTCTGTCTCAGACATCTTAATTACAATGTTCGTAATAAACTGTATATAAGCTTTGTTATACAAGAGATATGACTCGCCCTTTCTCATTTATTAGACATCTCTGTGTACATCTTATATCACTTTTTCTGCATACTTGATCCACACAGTTTTGTTCAGCCTTGCCCATACGTGTTATGATGTGCATGAGTCATTTCATCCTGCCATGTGGTTTCATCACCCATTTCACAAAATTTTATGTGATATTCTTAGCCAGCAAACTGTATATCTCAGCACTTTTATCTGGAAAAAAAGTTATTGCTTTCTCGGTATAGTTTGTCTTAAAAGCATGACGATTTGATTCTGTTTCATAAGTCTGAAGCACAGAAATCTTAAAACAAGAACTGTTGAACAAAAAAGACCAGAAATTGAAGAGTCACCAATAACTATTTCAGATCATGCACCAATAACAACTAAGATAAAAATGCAGGGTAATGAAGTCAAAATGAGACACTGATACTTCTCTCCTCGCCTGTTTAAAAAAGAGGAATTTAAAGAATGGGTGGTGGAAATTATTTGAGAGTTATTAGGGAAGATAGAAACAACTTCTGAAGTTATAACTAGTGAGCAGGATAAAGTGAAAGTTGAGTTGAAAAATAGGATAGCAATAAAAGAAAAAGACATATGGTTAAAAAGTAACAATAATTGACTTCCAAGATGGCTACTCACTGAATAACAGCTTAATTTCAGTTATCCCACTGTGAAAACAGAAACACAGAAAAGAGAGCCAGTGAATTTGTCTTTTTGGGTAAAGTTCAGTTACTGGCTAGTTAAGTACACTACCTGGATGCCAGCAAAGGAGAAATTTAGAAAATCTGAAAGAAAATTAACCAAAAAAGGTGAGGTGAAAACATTGGCTGGGAAGAAACCTGTAACCATTCAGCAAAAAGCAGTACAAGCTCCAGTTTTGGTGCAGGACATGACAAATTGATAAAAACAAACAAAAAACTGAAGGAATATATCAGCCCAGATAGAAAAAGGCTGGAAATGGAAGAAGCTTTAAACAGATATTCAGATGAGCTGATCAAACCTGCAGAAATGAAAGGTTGTAATGAAGAAAAGGCTGGCTGAGTATGAGGCAGCTCAAAAAGAGATGTTTTAAAAATGGTAGAATTAGAGAACAGTCAGTGTTTGGAAAACCTGAAATTTTCTGCTGTACCAGAGAAACTGGAAGGAACAGACTGTATTAATTTTTATGAAAGAACAAATAAGCTGCTGGACTGGTATTCCACTGCAGGAATTGTTAATTGAAAGGACACATTGTGTGTATGCTCCAGAACTGGCCATGAAAAAGCAGCCATGACCTCTAATAGTAAAGACGTAGTCCTACCAGTAGATGACTCTGACATGAATGTAACACAAAAGCGGAATCTAGACATTTGAAAAAACTATTATGTATAACAGTGTAATAACTTCTTATCATAATGGCAACACTTTCCATGTTACCTTTGAATGTGAATGGTCTCTCAGGTATATACAAAAAAGAAAAAAGTAATGAACTATATTAAAAATGCAAAGTGCAAATAGCTATGCTACAGGAGACACATTTGGAAAGAGCTGTGCATGTGCATTTGATAAAGAAAGGTTATCAGAATGGTTACTCAGCAAAATATCTGCGACAAAGGAAAAGGGGAGTACTTATATTAATTGCTGTATAGGAGATCCAGTAGTGATAGAAGAGGAAAAATAAGATAATGGTAGATTTTTAGTAGTAAGGGGCTACAAGCAAGGGAGGAAGGGTTGCACTGGCATATATTTATATATCACCTAAAACTGCTACAATGGAGCTTTAGAAAATTCATGGAGAAATCAGCTTTCAGCAGGGAATATTACTCATAGATAGGGACTGGAATTTGATTTGCAACACTGAGGACGTATCAGGAGGGCTAGAAGGTTAAATGTAATAAAAAAGTTAGATTTTTGAGGAAATTTATGAAAATATTTGGCATGGTAAATATGAATTTAGTAGTGTGTGCTAAGAGGGAATTTATATATTATACCCCAAGGTACAAAAATTGGGCGAAGCTAAACAGAAATTATATTTCACAGGAACATATGCATTTAATTGAAAATTTTGATACGCATCCAATAAGTGTTTCAAATCATGCACCAATAACAACTAAAATAAAACTGCAGGGTAATAAAATAAAAATGTGACATTGGAGCTTCCCCACCTATCTGTTAAACAGAGAGGAATTTAAGGAAATGGTTAGTAGAAATTATTTGCGAGTTATTAGGGAAGATAAAATCTCTTCAGAAAATATAGCTAGGTAGTGGGTTAAAATGAAAGTGGAGTTTAAAAATAGGGTAGAAATAAAATAAGATATGATTAAGAATTATTTAGAGAGACTGACAATGGTTTAAGTATTGCAGTCAAGGGTGAATCTCACTGAATACGAAGAGTGGTCCAGAGTGCTGTAGAGAAAATAAGGGACTACTGGATAATATGCATGAGTTTAGATTGCTGTTGGGCAGCTGTTTTTGGTAACTCCGGAGAACAAAAGTTTTTAGCACAGTGGCTCAGTCAACAGAAAGTAGAAGGGGATGTTGCCAAGCTTAGAGATCCTGTAACAAAAAAAATAACCACTGATCCTGCAGAGGTATTAAAATATTTTGGAAATTTTATGAAATTCTGTATAAAGCAGAGTAAAATGGAAATCAAGAAAAATATATAAATGGAAATATTTATGGAGTAATTAAATATGCAAAGGTTAGAGGTAAATGAGGCTCAATTACCAACAGTTAGGACAGGAAGAGATGAGATACAAATGGTGATATATAACCAATCTACAGGAAAATCTCCAGGAATAGATGGTGTTCCTGTGGAAGTCTGGAAGCTAGGTGGAAAGAAAGTGATAAAGATCTGAAATGTTTCGTTTAACAGTATTTTAAAAGGAGGAGAAGCACCAACATCCTGGAAGAAAGCTGTGGTGGTTATAATACCTAATGATGGTAAATGCCCATCAGATCCAGCTTCATATAGGCCCATTTCAATTCTAAGCCATGTTTATAAAGTGCTTATTTTTATAATGGCTAAAATAATGACACAGGTGATGCCATACATTAGTTTTCTGTCAGAAAGTTTACCGACTCTCAGAGGCTTTGCTACCTGTCCTCTTCAGGTTTCTTTCTGCTAAACTATGAGGCATTTACTGATATCCTTCTGCAAGTAAAAATAACATTTCTTGTGTGCCAGGCTGGTTCAGTCACTGCCTCAGCAGCGGATGAGTTAATCTGCCATGGGTGGACTTGGTTCCTCAGACCACTCAGACACAACCTCTGTTGGCTGTTGTGCTGTCCTCTCCAGGTAAGGGATAGACAGTCTTGACAGTTTCAGGGGAAGGAGCAAGTGAAGGTCTGCATCACAGCCAGGCTAGGATGCTGATTCCTGAGTTAAAATCAGTTCACTTCACTCATACCACTTCACTTATCCGTGCCTTGATCAAAAAATTAAAACCCACTACACTTTCTGCTGATCAACTCCCTGCTGAGTACCTACAAAAGTCAGCTGATGCTATTGCTTACCCCGTCTCAATACTAATCAATCGAACCATAGTAGAAGCTAAAATTCCCACCATCTGGAAAATATCCTATGTATTCCCACTTCACAAAGGAGGCAGCTCTACTGAATTCTCCAATTATAGGCCAATAGCTATACTCTCTCCACTTGCAAAGATTATGGAAAAATGTATTCATAGACAACTCATGCACCACCTAATCCAAAATCGCCTTATGGCAGACACTCAGCATGGCTTCTTTCCTCATCACAGCACTACTTCAGCCCTCCTAGCCTTTACTAACACCATAAACCATAATCGCAACAATAATTATATATCCTCAGCCCTCTTTTTGGATCTTTCCAAGGCATTCGATATGGTTGATCACCAACTTTTAATCCACACCCTGCAAACATTCTGTCTAGATACTGGAGCCCTCCAATGGTTTCATCCTACCTGAATGGTCGACAGCAGGCTGTCCTCTGGCAGAACAAACTCTCTAACCTTCTACCCTAACACCCTTGGAGTACCACAAGGCTCTATACTAGGGCCCTTGCTGTTCTCCATCTTCATTAACGACCTTTATACTGTCATCCCAAAAGTCAGCTGTATCCAATATGCTGATGACGCTACTCTGATTTGCTCAGCCACATCTCCAGTAGACTTATGGTCAGCTACCCAGACCACCTATAATACCATAGAAAACTGGCTTTCTGAACATCGTCTGATCCTAAATCCCAAAAAAACTAAAATGCTGTTATTTTCACCAACACATAGGTCTACCGCGTTCACCTTTACCATAAAATCAAATGATGGCACAATAATCTCCCCTGACCCATCTACAAAACTATTAGGTGTCATCATAGACAATAATCTAAAATTTGACCTACATGTTAACCAAACTATCAAAACCATTAATAAAAAACTAGGGTCACTTTACAGAATAAAAGCCTTCCTAACCCCTCCAGCTAAAATTGCCATAGCTCGCTCTCACCTTCTTTCAATATCCCCTCTACTCTCGAATTTAAACAAGACTGTCCTTAACAAACTCTTAATTTGCTACAACCACATTGCCAGGTTTGCCACTGGGCTGCCTTTTAGGACACATCATTGCATCAGTCTAAATCAGCTTGGGTGGCTTGAACTACCCAGCCTAATCCAGTATAACCAACTGATTATGGCCTATAAAATCCTCTATAATCCGGACAATACTCCTGCACTTAAAAATATTATCACCCCCTATAACAATCCTAGACCGCTTCGATCCTCTAACAAACTACTAATTCAGACTAGCAAAATTAATAACACAGCCGGCGATTCTCTCTTTGCAAACTCTGTAAGTAGATCCTGGAACTCTCTTCCAGCTGATATTACCTTACTTTCCACCTTAGGTCAATTTAAAACTAGACTCAAACAACATTTGTCACTTAACTGGCTATGTCAATGTATCAAGCCTGGCTAACTCTCTCTAGAATGTGTAAAAATCTGTTAACCAGTTTACTGTGTGATTTAATTTAATCCTGATTTGTGCTCAGGATTAACTGTAACCTGTGGAACTTGTTTAACTTGCTTACTTATGTAATCTCTGTAAATAGTCTGTTTGTAATATGTAATGCTGGTATTATGTAATGCTGTATCTGCTTACCCTTGGAGCTTTTCTCCCCGGGCCTCCGCTGAAAATAGACATGCATCCAGTCGGACTATCCCGGTCAACAAATGTAAAATAAAAAATATCCCTGCTATGAATCAAGAAAAGAGTCGAAAAGATTAAGAATATTACTTCCTGTTTTTGTAACTATGGACAAAGAAGACTTGCTGGGATTTGCTAAGGAATTAATTTCTGCTTTTAATATTTTAAATTCTGTTTATTCACTAGCTACAAATAAAAAAATAGAAAACGTTTCAATCATAGTCCAACAGTGACTCCCATTCAGAAGAGCAGGAAATGGAGGGGGGAGGGATTTTCTTAACTGATTTCTTCTCAACTTGAAGGTACTGAGAAAAATGTTTCTTCAGATTTTCCTGCAGAAGAGCTGTCTTTTTCTGTGGCCTTAGCTAAAATGAAAGCTGTATTTCAGCAAAGAATGACATTCTTATTTTTCACCAAAAGCATTATGATTTGTTGCAACTGGCTATTCCCCAGCCTACAGCTGTCCCAATTATTGTTTTATGAGCATTAGGGAATATTCTCATTCACTCCAGAGCAGCTCAGGAAAAGCTGCCTGCTGAATTCCACCATAGGAACAACAGAGCAGCCTGAGCTCATTTTCAGAAAATCCATTTGTAATACTATACAGAAAACAAATGCTCATAAATATAAGAGCTACACTAAAAATGTAAATGCGAAAGTTGTTCAGCAGACACTGACCTTTCCAACAGTGTAAATGTTGATAGTGCATATCAAAGTTATAATGAAATATTTGGCAAGGAATGCTGATATTGTGCAATTTTTTTTAATTTTTTGGAAAAGCAAAGCACAATATCTTGGTCTATGTACCATGCAGACCCATACAATTTGAATTTAATTTGTTAGTATGAATGTCAGCTTTAAAATGATACTTTAACCATAACTGTGTGACACTCCTTTCATGAGATATTCACAGAAATATGATTAGTATATTATTTCTCATAATTGATAAATAAACAAAGCATAATATCTCATCACCTGTAACAGACAGAGCCTACATATCAGTGTAGAAGTTGTGCATCTGAATGTCAGCTTCAAAATGACGCATCATTTGTGTGATTACCATGCTCCCTCGCAAAGATATGGGCATAATAATGAGAAGTATTGTAAATGTATAATTTTCATATTTGTACAAGAGTAAACAAACTGTGATATCTGTACGTGTGTACAGTGCCTAGACACAGTTCTTTTACCATGATGTAAGGAGTAACACTGTCTTCAAAATGATGCATTATTTCACACAATGTGGTGCTCCCTTGCAAAGTTATTTACCAAAATATGAAAAAATCATAATTTCCATAACCTAAGTCAGAAACAAACTTTGATATCTGCCTATGAGTACAACATACAGGTACCATTCTTTTACCATGTTAGAACTATAAATAATCTTTTCAAAATGAGGTATTACTTAGCACATTCAGATGCTCCCTTACAAAGTTATCTACCAAAGTATGAAAAAAAATCATAATTTCCATAACCTAAGTCTGAAACAAACTTTGATATCTGCACATGAGTACAACAGACAGGCACTGCTCTTTTCCCATGTTAGAACCATCAATACTGTCTTCAAAATGAGGTATTACTTAGCACATTCAGATGCTCCCTTGTAAAGTTAATTTACCAAAATATGAAAAAAAAAATCATAATTTTCATAACCCATGTCCGAAACAAACTTTGATATCTGCATATGAGTACAACATACAGGCACCATTCTTTTCCCATGTTAGAACTATCAATACTGTTTTCAAAATGAGGTATTACTTAACACATTCAGATGCTCCCTTGCAAAGTTATTTACCAAAAATATGAAAAAAAAAAATTTCCATAACGTACGTCCAAAACAAACTTTGATATCTGCACAGGAGTACAACATAAAGGCACCATTCTTTTATCATGTTAGAACTATCAGTACTGTCTTCAAAAATGAGGTATTACTTAGCACATTCAGATGCTCCCTTGCAAAGTTATTTACCAAAATATGAAAAAAATCATAATTTCCATAACCTAAGTCCGAAACAAACATAGATATCTGCACATGTATACAACATACAGGCCCAATTCTTTTATATGTTGGAACTATCAATATTATACATATACACATACAATACATATTCGATTGTACATGCTAGCACTCTCCTGAAACAGTTCTTTCTCAGCATCTTCACCAGCTTCTTACCACAGTTATTTGCCAAACTCATAAAAATATATTTTACACAACACATTTCATAATAGAGTTGTACTTACCATACTGGTCCCTACTTGGTCATGGGTGTTTTCCATTCTTCTCACAAGCTGCATATTTCCAATCCTGCATAGCTCTCCTCACACAATTGTGGATGTCAGTCAATAACAAGGCAATGCCTTCCTCAGTTAGGTGAACGCCATCCCTTCTGAACAGGTGAACATATTTTGTGGTGATGCTGTCAGGACAGATTGTAGATCCACTGACCACACAAAATGACAACGTGGCCACCACGACTGCAGGTGTTCAAAAATTGCTCTGATTTGAAACCGCAGCCTTCCCAGTGGTTGACTGATGACAGTGTCAGAATGTGGACAAACCTGTACAGCAAAGAAAATGCAAACAGTTTACTACTGATGTTTGACAGATCTATTGGAAAAGTACATATATATGTATATCATAATGCATTACCTGGTTAGACCATCCAAATCTTCACTCCTATCCACAGGGGCATTATTCTTTTCATAAGGTATATAAGTGGTGATGTCGCTGCGGAGGTACATACCTACCACCCGTGAAAACACAAAATTACACACAACGACTGACAAGGGGGCACAGAAAGGGCACATGTAAAGATAAAAAACAGAGTAAGGACTGCAACTCCACTAATATGCCTAGGACAGGCACGGGACATCAGGCCATGGGCGTCTGAAGTGTCCCATACCTGTGCTGGCTACCCACTCAGACTGCTGGTAGCAGCAATGACTCCTGATTGCATGCAGTGCCAGCACTCTGCCTTACCTCTACCTTTTCCATGTACATGTGTCCTTTCGGCAATGGTCATAAGGACTGAAAGGGGGGAGCTAATGTAAAGGGTCTTACCCTGACCTACATACATTTACTACACCTGAAGGGAGGGAAACTAAGTGGAGAGCTCAACCAAGACAACATGTGAAAAGACTAATTCTGCCCCAGGCTTTGTCTTTTTGCATGTGTCCTTTTCCGGGGGGAAACACTGCATCACAAGATCCATGGATGGCTGGGTATGCCCCCCGTGATGCACCCACCAACACAAGAGAAGTTGGCATAAATCTCTGAAGAGGAACCTTCCTGACCATACTGATATTCATGTGTATGTGTATATGTGCAAGTACATTATGTACATACATATATATCGATATACACACATATGCACAGATATAGATATATATATATATATATATATATATATATATATATATATATATATATATATATATATATAAAACATCAGAGGTTTTGGAGGATAGCTAGTTGATGAAGAATGGAGGTGGTGGCTTGCAATGACTACAAATAGAGAAAAAACACAATCTGGCTTGTGCATTCATCAAAGTGATAACGACTTCTACTAAAAGTGATAACTCACTGCTGTATTGTAACTGCACTTATTGCTAATGTGATAATGACCTTCCTTTCAGTACTGAAAAGTTATGCATGCTCAGACAAAGATGATAATTGCTGCACATGACCTGTTGACTAGGCATTCATTATATTACCTTGTGCAGCTGTTGTGTAACACAGACTCATAATCAGTAAGGAGAACACCTGAGTAATTCAGTAAAATAGTATAACACTTTCATATTACTGAGCCCTTCCTCCCAAGTAAATTCCACACGACTGACAAAGCCAGGAAAAATGCACAAAAAATATGGTAGCTCCATGCTGGCAGTTGTCAACAAGTGCTAACTTTTATCTCACTCATGCAACTACTAATCACAAATAGAATAATACAAGCAGAAGTGATTTCTTGTCTGCTTATTTTACATTATTTAATTAGTCTGTGGTGTGTGTGATGTCTTATATGCTGGCATATTACACTGTAATTACATTTCTGTGCTGTATTCTAAGTAATGTAACCATATTTAATTCTCAGACTTAATTTCTATGTTTCCCCACTAACCCCTCCAGTTGTTTGCATTGTGTATGCACAAGCACCAAAATGGCACAATCAACTATTTTGCTCAGTGGTCACATCAGCAGTCATACCGTGTACTTCCCTGATACACAATTAATTATTTCCCCAAGCAACATCCTCATTAGTATGTCCAGGTATACATGCATCTAAATAAAATGTTTTACCAAACAAGCCTTCAGTAACATTTCCTAGTATGTACTACCACCAGCATGAACACTTCACCCAAGCAACCCCTTCAGTAGAATGTTGAGGAATGCACAATCACCAAACCTAAACGCTTACCCAAACGAAACGCATGTAACATTTCCTAGTATGTACAGCCACCAAAATGAAGAATTCACCCAAGTGAGCCCTTCAATATAATATAATATATGCACAGGCACCAGAATGAAAGATTTTCCCTAAACAACCATTCAGTAAAATTTCCTCCTATGTACAAGCACCAACAGGAAAATCAACCAAAATATAATTTCTCTTGGATGGTTGAAGGGTATGTGCAGTCATCAGTAAAATTATAAAAAATGGACGTAGGACATGT